>NC_046365.1:422500-705000 GCF_011125445.2 Fundulus heteroclitus
CACACACACACATATATATATATATATATATATATATATATATATATATATATATGTGTGTGTGTGTGTGTGTGTGTGTGTGTGTGTGTGTATATTTATTGCAGCACAGGAATGAGGCATCTTCTCTGATCCACGTTCACAATAACAGAACTCAACTTTTTTCTGCCACATACAATATGGCGGTGACGTTGACGTGCGAACCTGCGCCCTATGACGCGTCTACGTATATATGTCTATGGTACAATCACCCGGTGATACTGGACACAACCATGTTAGCGGCTAACGCTTAGCATGTTGCTAACCGGAAGTAGCTCTAGGAAGGTCTCACCAACTTCTGCTTCACAGAGTTTGTACTTCCTTTAGTAGTTTGTAATGCCTTTAAAATTTTTATTCACATATTTCATTTTTTCTTGCTACACTGAAGTATTTAATCATGTTTTAATAACACCAATTTTCCATGCTGCTTGGATGCAGACCTTCTCCTGTCGGCTGGTTTTGACAAAGACAAATCCTATTCACACTCAGAAGATTTGATTTAACATCCCCAAGTGATAAAAGCCTACGACCAAGGAACTCGGAAGCTTTGCCTTTGACGGTTACGCGCACCACCAGGCGGGCGCCTTCTTCAACTTCTTCAGAAGTTGAACGTTTCTAGTTTTCATTGTCATCAGTTATTTTCTGTCATCTTCACTTCACCTCCTCAGTAGTCAGTCACACTGACTACTGAGGAGGTGAAGAGTTTCAATTGAAGAGTCTAAGTGTTTCTAAAGTGGAATTACTTCTGATGAATTGTAAAAAAAAAACACCTGGTGTAGACTACCATGATCATACGTTGCTTAAACCAATAGTTGCTATTATTGCTCCTATTATTGCTCATATAATTAATTTGTGTTTCATGCACAATATATGTTTGCAAGAATGGAAAATATGTAAAGTAGTGCCAATACCTAAAAATAAGAAAATGCCCTTTTCTGGATCAAACAGTAGACCAATAAGTTTATTACCAATACTTGGTAAAATAATGGAAAGAATTGTTTATGAACAGATTCAATCTTATTTTAAGAATAATGATTTGATTACAACGTTTCAGCATGCATATAGAGAAAAACACTCAACAGCCACTGCCCTGACTCAGATGGTTGATGACTGGTTCAAGGATATGGAGGAGAGAAAAATAATAGGTGTTGTAATGCTTGAGTTCACTGCAGCATTTGATATCATTGACCACAAATTACTGTTAAAAAAACTGGAGTATTATGGCTTTTCACAAACTGCATTATTATGGATGAAAAGTTATTTGTCGGATAGAAGACAACTAGTTTATTTTAATGGCAGTTTTTCAAATGTAAGGGCTGTGGAACACGGTGTGCCTCAAGGAAGTTGTCTTGGGCCGCTCCTGTACACAATCTTTACAAATGATCTTCCATCTGTTTTAGAAAACGCAAGCATCTCAATGTTTGCAGATGAATTCACCATATATTTAGCAGAAACTGATATTAGTGAGTTAAATACAAAACTACAAAGAGAGCTACAGTTAGTGGTGGACTGGATAAGGAGTAACAAATTGGTTCTCAATGTATCTAAAACTACCTGTTTAGTGGTTGGAACTCCTTTTTCTTTACTTTCCAAACCGAAACTTGAACTCACCATAGAGCAAATTTCTGTGGATCAAAAACAAGAGACTAAACTGTTGGGAGGGATAATTGATAATAGATTGTGTTGGGATAGACATGTTCAGAACTTGTTAACTAAAATGGGTAATAGTTTATCGGTCATTAAAAGGTGTTCAAAATACGTTACACCGCAGGTTGTTACACAAGTACTTGATGCTTTGTTTTTTTCACATCTTGATTATTGCTCAGTGGTTTGGTCAAATACTTCATCAATTAATATAAAAAAACTACAAATAATTCAGAATAAAGCTGCACGTGTTGCCCTTTCATGTGGGTTTAGATCAAATGTGGACAAAATGCATGATAGTCTTTTATGGTTAAAAGTTAAAAACAGATTGGTGTATTCAGTAATGGTATTTCTATATAATGTTATAACAAATAAAACGCCTTTCATTTTATATACAAAACTATCCTTTAGTACTGATACACATTATTATCCAACAAGACATGCAGTAGGAGGTAGTTTTATTTTACCTAGAGTTAAAACAAAATCAATTCAACGTTCAGTTAGGTACAGGGCAATGTGTGAATGGAATTCACTCCCAAAGACTATCATACAACAAAACACTCTCTATGGTTTCAAAACTTCACTTAAAAAATATTACCTTCAAAGAAATTTGGATAGTTAATGTTAATTTTATTAAGGAGATATTGTGTAGGGTTCTTGTTAGCTAGTTGATATAGATCTATCTGGAGTAGCAAAATTCTATGTTAATTATGTTTATTTATTTATGTTAGTTTTTAATGATAAAAGGCGTTAAATGTAAATATGTATTACATTTTGTGTAAATGTTTTGTATGTATAGTGTGTAATGTGATGTAACACATTGTATTGTCACGTGGAAGACTAAAGGACCCCAGGAAGAATAGCTTTTAGCTGATGCTGAAGCTAATGGGGATCCGAATAAAACAAACAAACAAACAAACAAACAAACAAACAAACCTGTTAACAATTTACCAGTCAATTAGCCAGACCCTTGTTCCACCTGTTAAGTGCTCTATTTAAACCTCCCTCTGCTTTCAATTCAGCACTAGGCGGTCTTCTGCTATCCACCACTCCATGCCAGTCCCTCTGTAAGTCTTTGTATTCTGCTGTTCGTTCCTGGAGAAGCTCTGCTCTTTGTCCAGGTGTCTTCTGTGAATTGCTAACCTGACAAGCTGCTCTGGAGAAGCTCTGCTCTGTGCCCTGGTGTCTCCTGAGAACTGCTAACCGGTCAAGCTGCTCTGGTGAAGCTCTGCTCTGTGCCCTGGTGTCTCCTGAGAACTGCTAACCGGTCAAGCTGCTCTGGTGAAGCTCTGCTCTGTGTCCTGGTGTCTCCTGAGAACTGCTAACCTGACTAGCCGCCCAGAAGAAGTTCTGCTCCTGGTGTTGCTATGAGGCCTGCTAGCCGAGCAGCACTTAGTGAGTGTGGACTCTCTTTCTCCGGGCCGTCAGCTCCTGCCATCACCTATATCCCTGACCTTCTGCAGTCCTGAACCTCCAGTCTTCATCACTCACCACCCAGCATACTTCCTTCAATAAAAACTCAAACTTTTAGTCCCATGTGTGCGTCCTGAGTTCATCGATAAACAAAACCTGACAGGGACATCATAAGAAAACACATCTTTAAGGACAATGCCATGGAAACCTTTATCCAAGCTTACTCTGCTACTTCAACCTTGTGCTGCAACTCAGTAGATGAACTAGTCGATAATTTTCAGTCTAAAGTCTCACACATCATTGACTTCATTGCTCCAGTTAAAGTGAAAGTTTCTTACGGGAAGAAAAAATCTCCTTGGAGAAGTGCTCCAGCAGTTAGAAGTGAAAAAAGGGAGTGTCAAAAAGCTGGACACAGGGGGAGAAAGACTAGACTCCAGGTTCACTTGGACATCTATATAGAGAGACTTTACAGATATAACTTAAAACTGAAAAATGCAAGGGAATCTCTCTTCTCTGAGATTATCAACAAAACCATCAATACTCTCGCTATATTTGCCACGGTCAACAGGTTAACAAATCCCTCTGAGGCTTCTGAACTACATTCCACCAAGGCCTTCAATGAATTTGCTTCTTTACTGAGAAAATCCTAAGGATCAGTCTGTACATCCATATCAAGTCCAGAACCAAAGCTGTCTCCAACTATAACTTATCTTGACAAAATGTCCTAATTCAACCAAGATTAGAGGAAATTGTTCACCAGCTAAGTTCTTCCTCCTGCCATTTTCCAGTCAGGTTTCCGTGCTCACCACAGTACAGAGACCGCCCTTGTCAAGGTGGTTAATGACATCCATATAAATGCAGACTTATTGGACCTTAGTACAGCATTCAATATTGTTGATCACCCGATTCTATTAGAGCGCCTGGAAAACTGGATTAGCCTTTCTGGTACAGCACTCAACTGGTTTAAATCCTACTTAAAGGACAGGGACTTTTTTGTGTCAGAAGAAGAACATTTCCAGGATTAAAGTACTAATAACTCAGCAAAATCCGACAAAACTAATCTAAGCATTTATTTTTAGTCAAATTGATTACTGCAATGGTGTTTTTACAGGTCTGCCTAAAAAGTTGATGAGTCAACTGCAGCTAATCCAGAACGCTGCTGCCTGCGTCCTCACTAAGACTAAGAAAGTAGAGCACATCAACCCAGTTCTCCTTACACTGGCTCCCCGTATCTCAGAGAATAGACTTTAAAATACTTATGTATATCTGTATATCTGGAGCGTGTAACGAAAATAATTTCTCTCTGGGATTATTAAAGTATTTCTGATTCTGATTCTGATGTTAGTCTATAAATCAATCAATGGCTTAGCTCCTAAATACATCACAGTTATCAGTGTATCAACCCTCCAGACCACTATGGTCTTCTGATTCCAGCCTACTGTGTATACCTAGAACCAGAACCAAACACGGAGAAGCAGCATTTAGTTCCTATGCTCCACTGATCTGGAACAAACTTCCAGGAAACTGTAAAAGTGCTGATAGCCTAAGTTGTTTTAAATCAAGATTAAAAACTTTCTTTGACTGTTCTAGTTAAACTGTTTTACTGAAACAGCATTAGTTTAAGTTTGTATTCCAGCTGTTTTTAATATTTGCTTTTAGTTTACATTTTCTCATGTTTTATTTTGTTTACAGTTTTTTAATAATTCTGCTTTTATTCTGTTTGTATTGTCCTATATTTTAATCATGTAAATAACTTTGCATTCTCTTTGTACTGAAATGTGCTATACAAATAAATTTGACTTGCCTTCAGACAGATGAGTATAAAGTAGTAATGTTTGACCATAATGCAAAAGTGTTATGAAAAACCAAACACAATGTATCAACACAAGGACGTCATAGCAACTTTAAGCATGGTGATGGAGAGATCACAATTTGAGGTTGTTTTGCAGCAATATGGGCATGTTGTAGTTTTTTAGTGAACCATAAACTGCTGAGTACCCACATGTTCTGAAATAAAATGTGGGGCCATCTGCTAAAAAACTGAAACTTTGGCCAACCTGGGTCAAGCAACGGGATGATAATCTCAGAAAAAGCAGCATATCTACAACACAATGGCTCAAGTTGCTGGAATGGCCTAATTAAGTTCAAACATCGGACAAATGAAATGCAGTGGTATGATTCTAAAGAGGCCTTTGCAAAAAGAAAACATTGCAAAACACATCAACTGGGGGGGGCAGAGCTTTCCCCCGCTCTGCAACCAAACTCTCCTCCCGGACATCTGCAATACTGACACTTTTTCCCACATCACTTTTTACAGTGTCATTGAGTGCTCTGAAAGGCGCTTTCAGCTAAAATTATGTATTATAATTTTTTTAATATTATCATCATCATAATCATCATTATTGAAGTCAGACAGGAACAATTTTAGAACCTGATAAGTACAAGGTCCCTTTTATAATGTCCTGAAACACAAAAAAGTAGAAATGCCTTCTTATTATCAATGTGGCTATGGTATAACAATGAATGTAAAATACTACCACCTTCATTGACAGATAAAAAGGTTTCTATTAACGAGGAGGAACCTGAGAAAACCACCTAATGTGACTAAAAAAGCAATGTGGTTCTGCTAACCATCAGACCATTCTTTGCATGATCTTGTCAATAAGCCCAATGTGGGTAGAATGTATTCAATAGCCATTTTAACCCAGTTGATGTCATACGTTCTGATAAACTTGATAAGTGATTGTTCAGGTGCTGCACACTGTTCTGAAAAATGGATGTGTATATTTTACTATATAATGTAACGACCACTATCATTGACTCCACAAGCAAATTAATACATAAAAAGTAAAACTTAAAGCAGAAAAAAAACATTGGTGCTACTTTTTCCAGCAGCAAAATGGTGATAATCTGATGACTAACTTCCTGTTGTCCTGCTCTCCAGGTACTTTATCCTACTTGGAGAAGAGCAGTTTGTTTTTTGATTAGTGATGGTTTTCGGTACCTCCATCTCAGCCAACTCAACAGTCATGCTGACACAGTGAAGATGACTGTCTCCACATGCAGCTTTTGAGGTTGGCTGCGTTTTCTGACCTTCAAAGAATTCCTTATGGCAAACAGTCAGATCTTTCTGCATGTAATGTCAGGCGCCTGCTATGATTTGTGTCTTATGACATCTAATAACTCCACTGCAGGACACTCCTCAGTGGCTGCTCATCATAAAGATGTCTGTGATTTGTGGCGGGAGCGTCTTGGGGAGCACTCTACAGGACATGATATACCACCCCCATTCCTCTGGAGTCGATGAACATTTGACTGGAGGCATTATCCAGCAGTCGCCAAAGGCTGTGGTCATGCCACATGGCTTGGGGCTGCCAAAAAAGCCATTTTGAAAAAGTTGAGAGCAGCTGCTGGAATATCAAGTCCTTATGCCAGGAGTACCAAGAGTCAAAGAGGCTGTTTTGATCCTTTTGTCCATTATTTGTACCACAGGCCACAAGGGGGCTGTTGCCCATCTCCAGTGGTTTTTGGGTGAGAGGGTACACCCATCACCAGTCAAGAGCTGTTTTAATTGTATTTATCCATTTATTTATACATTTTTAGGGATTTTTAGTAGATGCCAGTTAAAATATTTATTAGTATCTAAAAAATACACAGCAACATAGAGCACTCTAATTTGGCCATTTACTGTCTTGTAAAAACATCCAAGAAAAATCTAATAGACTAGAGAAGAAAACTGTCCAATCTACAATAGATCTGCCTGCAATGCCTACATGCCAACAGACACAACAAGTATCTGTTGCTCTCCAGCAACAGAGGAAAAAGCATCTCCGGGATCAAATGGGCTGCAAAAAAGAGAAATAAAAAACACTTAGAGGTTAAGCTCAGGATCTTTGATGGAGCGATGCACAATATTTATCCAAATTTGCTTCAAGCCAAATGTTACGACATAATCAAGCACCCCTTTTGTCTACATGTTCCATGGGGACAAAAGCTGGACTAGTGCCAACTGTATAAAAACATTTGGAAGTTATCATCATAGCAATTTATGGGTGATAGCATGTTGTGGGATTTGGATTTTCATGTTTCTCCTGATGGAGAAAACATCAAGTTAGAAAAATTAATTATACATTAATTTAGTTAATTTCTGCCTTCAGTTAATTGTGGTCATAGTTTTCCAGTTAGAACTCGCCAATAGAGTTATTTAATTAAGTCCAAAATTAGACTCAGGAAGACTCAGATTTAAAATCACCGTCATTCAACTAAAGATAAATAAAAACAAACATCAATTTAGAATTTAAAAAAGAGCATGTCGAAAATCATTTATACTTCTTTCAATAATCAATGGAAAAATCCTTACTGGCATCGCTGCCTTCAGTTTATTCTTAGAACTGCTGAGCAGCTTTTTGCAGCTTCCTCCGGTATTTTGACTTTTTATTTTAGGTGATGAGCCCTTAGCATTTAAAGATTGGAAGGCCTCCTTGCCATGATCCTAATTTCCAAAGATTTTATTTAAGTTGGAACTTTGGCAGGGCCACTCCAGAATGGTAATATCGTTTCATTTCAGAGGGGAGTGTTGGCCTAGTGGTTAGAGCAGTGCGCTTGCGTTCTGAGAAGGTTGCAAGTACCTGGTTCGATCCCAACTGCCTGCACTCAGGGTCCCTGAGCAAGACCCCTAACCCCTGATTGCTCCCCGGGTGCCCCACTGTGGCAGCCCACTGCTCCCCAAAGGAGATGGGTTAAAAGCAGAGGTGAATTTCTCCATTGTAAGATCAATAAAGTTCAATTATTATTATTAAACAATATGTTTCTTCTGAATAATAAAAGATGACTTTAATCATAAATCTGATAGGGTTGACAATAACTGTAGATGTGAATTCATTCTTAGACTCATGTGGCTATGGAACTGGGCAAAAAAGCTTTCTTGTCTGTGAATCTGTGAAGAGATCACACACACAAATGCACATTGCATCTTCAAGAAAAATAAAGGTGGCAGGGTGAAGAAGGACTGTGAGAGTAGATCATGTCAGGACCTGGAGCCAGGGAAGGGTGATAGATCACACATCGTGCTTCCCACATGTCTGTCTATAATTAGGTGGACTTGTTGCACTTGGTCACATGTATCATTTAAAACTGTAATTTCATCAAGTCTTCATGATGTCAAAGCAAACAACATACGCACACAAAGCTACACAAAATCAGCATCTGACTGGATTTAGACATATGGGAAATATACAGCTATGGGAAAGTCATGTCAGAAGGGGTGATGTAAATACAGAGACCGACTGCTTTGCCTTCCCTTCCTTCTCAAACACACACATATCAGTTACGGGGGTGTTCCCACTCACAGGCAGTGGACGTACACATGTCAACATGACTTCAATGAACATGCAGCAGCAACAGCTAACTGACCAACAGAGGTGGGTCAGTTAGAGTACCAAAATAATATACTCAATTCAAAGTACAGTTACTTAAATACAAGTATAGTTATAAGTATACAATGTTACTCAAAAAAGTAAAAAGTACTTCATTCAAATTTTACTTTAGGTGAAAGTTACTTAGTTACCTTTTTATGAGCAGAAGAAAGTCCCTCTCATGCATTTGACAAAGGAAAAGAATATTGGTAAAAGGAAGATATATTGGTATCAAACTGTTTTTCATTAAAGCAGGCATCTCAGAATCCTTCGCTGTCACACCAAAGTCTGCATTTTCACTACATATATAAAGCTTCTCTGTGGTTTCCTGTTTTTGCAGAACCTGGCAGTTCTGATCTTCATCACATCCTTTGTCCAAAATATTCACTATCCCTCATGTCTTGCAGTTTAAACAACTCACTCCGAACTAACCGCCTGATTCTCTGTTTTCAGCTTTGGGCAGTACGAAACACAAGTACCAGATAAAACTGATATTATTTACATTAATTGTTAAAATATTATTTTGCATGTTTACATGATCATAGTCTCGAACATAAACAAGATATTGTCCACTTGTTGACACCTACATGCAGTAATCATATGACCCAGCCGATGGATCAGTGCTGATGCTTCTGGTGTTTGTTCTTATTTTTACTCAATAACAAATGTGATTTCAAATGTAATTGAGTGAAATACTGAAATGAAATGATACTCAAATACAACTAAAAATTCCGCTTTTGTAAACTAGATAAAAAAAGTACAAAGTACTGTTGAGAAACAATAAACATCTTAGTTGTTACATTCATCAGGCAGTTGTATGGAGAATAATAAAACAAACTCCCCAGGCCTCAGGTATGTGTCTCCCCTTGGGGGTCATTTGGCTCGACCCTTTACAGAGTAGAACGGCCTCTTTGTTTTAAGAACACATAGGCAGGCAAGGCAGATGATAGATAGCCCACAGACCCCCTCCCTCCCGAACTAAGCAGAAGAGGGAGGCATTCCTATGAAAGATGTGTACAGAGTAGGAAAAGTCAGACAGAAATCTTTAACATCGCCATGAGCTAGGATGTCAGCTTGTACTGAATACAACGAAATGGTAATGTAAACTCTGTCTCCATTTGGAATTCCTAATTAACTAAATATGCATATTTTAAATGTTTTGGCTCTGATCAATTGTTTTTCCTCTACTGCCAAATCTTAAGCCGGGGTAAAATGGGCCTTCAGTTTATAACCAGGAGCAGGCCAGTATTAAATTTAACAGTTCACAAAAAACTGTGCTGAATTACAGTTACACGAGTAAATGTAACTACTGGTACTTTTCAACCCTGCTGACTAAGCACCTTTAAAGTAATCTGCTGCCATTTGATTTTAGCTGTAACAATACAACAATCATGTCCACAAACCAGAGATAGACTCAGCTTTGTATGCACACTTAGTCTCAATGCAAAATATTTGATTGCTGCCTTGCCAACAGGTTCTGATTACTGCTGCACTCTCAAATGTCATCAAAATGCATTGACAGCGAATGCCAGCAAAAGTAACTCCATCTCACTATGCTGAGATTAAAAAGTGGAATTAGGATAACAGCTTGCTTGGGTGACAAAGGCTTTAAACATCTGTTGACAGTCACTATTGAGCTATGTGTCGTGCGTTATGGTGACAAGCACAAACTTATGGGATAAAGCTGTCTGTGTTCAATGAACTAAACAAAAACCTGTTTCACAATGATCGGTTTTTGAACTGCTTAATGTTGTTCAGGAGAAACAAACTGGTGAGTGGTGCGTGGAATTGAGCTGCTATATGTTCTGACTATTTGGATGAATCTACATGTAAATGCACCACCCACACCGAAAAAAGCTAAACTAAAGCCATTTTAATAAGAAAATCACCAGTCAAGCCAGTCATTCAGTTTTTGTTTTCTTGTAACATATTTAGTTTTTATACAAACAACAAAATTCATCTCAGTAAACTGTGTGTGAACAAATTTCATTGGAAATTAAAGACAGTAAAGATGATTATTATTATTATCATGGAGACTGGTGGCCTAGTGGTTAGAGCAGTGTGCTTGCACTCTGAGAAGGTCACAAGTACTTGGTTTGATCCCTGCAGACTGCCACTATGGGTCTCTGAGCAAGACCTCCAGATTGCTCCATGGGTGCCACTCAGTGTAAGCAGCCTGAGGGATGGGTTCAACGCAGAGATAAAATTTCCACTCTGTGGGACTAAAAGGGAAATCTTTAAAAGGCTGGTTTAAATCTTATCTGTCAGACAGATTCCAATTTGTTCATGTTAATAATAAATCTTCCTCAAACTCTAGGGTCACCTGTGGAGTACCACAGGGTTCAGTCCTTGGACCAATTCTCTTTACTATATATATGCTTCCGATTGGCAAAATTATCAGACAGCATGGGATTAATTTCCACTGTTATGCTGATGATACTCAGCTATATTTATCCATAAATCCTGATGAATCCAATCAATTACTTCGACTGCAGTCATGTCTTGATGACATCAAAAGCTGGATGACTTTAAATTTCCTGCATCTAAATTCTGACAAGACCGAAGTTTTAATCTTTGGGCCAGAGTCCTCAAAAAATAAACTTCTTAACCAATCACTTAATCTGGGTGGCATTAACCTGGCCTCTGGTAATAAAGTAAAAAATCTTGGTGTTATTTTTGACCAAGACATGTCATTTAAATCCCATATTAAACAGGTTTCCAGAGTTTCCTTTTTTCACCTCCGGAATATCGCCAAAATTAGAAACATTCTGTCCAGGAGTGATGCTGAAAAACTGGTCCATGCATTTGTTACTTCAAGGCTGGACTATTGTAATTCTTTACTATCAGGAAGTCCACAAAATGCAGTTCAAAGCCTTCAGCTGATCCAAAATGCTGCAGCAAGAGTTCTGATGAAAATCAACAAGAGGGATCATATTTCTCCAATTTTAGCTTCCCTTCATTGGCTTCCTGTTAAATCAAGAATAGAATTTAAAATTCTTCTTCTAACGTATAAAGCCCTTAATAATCAAGCTCCATCATATATCAGAGCTCTGATTACCCCGTATGTTCCTAACAGAGCACTTCGCTCTCAGACTGCAGGTCTGCTGGTGGTTCCTAGAGTCTCTAAAAGTAGAATGGGAGGCAGATCCTTTAGCTATCAGGCTCCTCTCCTGTGGAACCAACTCCCAGTTTTGGTCCGTGAGGCAGACACCCTGTCTACTTTTAAGACTAGGCTTAAAACTTTTCTTTTTGACAAAAATTATAACTAGTGACTCATGTTACTCTCAGCTACCTTTATAGTTTTACTGCTATAGGCTTAGGTTACTGGAGTATATCAGGATCTAATTTTCTCACTATATTGAGTTCTACTGTTCTTCAATTATGCATTATGTGTTGTCATTTCTGCTTTAACTTTCTGTTCTCTCTCTTTTCTCTTCATAGTAGGTACACCTGGTCTGGCGTTCTGTTAACTTTGACATCATCCAGAGAAGACGACTCACCTGCTACTACCATCTAATGTAGAACAGATTACTAGATCAATGTGTGCTTCTGTGCTTTTTTGTTTCTCTTGTTGTGTCTCTGTTCTGTCTTCTGTAACCCCAGTCGGTCGAGGCAGATGACCGTTCATACTGAGCCCGGTTCTGCCGGAGGTTTTTTTTCCCGTTAATGGGTGGTTTTTCTTCCCACTGTCGCTTCATGCTTGCTCAGTATGAGGGATTGCAGCAAAGCCATGTACAATGCAGATGACTCTTCCTGTGGCTCTACGGTTCCCCAGGAGTGAATGCTGCTTGTCGGGACTTTGATGCAATCAACTGGTTTCCTTATATAGGAAATTTTTGACCAATCTGTATAATCTGACCCAATCTGTATAATATGATTGAACTTGACTTTGTAAAGTGCCTTGAGATGACATGTTTCATGATTTGGCGCTATATAAATAAAATTGAATTGAATTGAATTGAAAAGGCCCAACTGGTACAATTTAGTAGAATACAGTATTAACCCAACTAATGTACATCCTATTTGATGGATATGCACCCAAAAAATGTGAAGTGCAGCTGTGAAGTAGACTACAGACGTGCAGACAGGGTGTCCATCTTCAGTCCTCATAAACCAGTGCCTGTATTCACAAAGATTCCCAGAGTCCTCTAAAAATTGGAGTCTTAGGCTCCATCCGAACACCCTTAATAATACCTTCTAGTTCCTGTTCCGTAACCTTTCATGGGGTCAACAGTAAGAACTCTATCCTTCGGACTGCTGTGTCAATTTGTGACAGCCTTTAACTCTGTCATCATTACGTGACGGAAACGCACTTGGATGGCCTACATCCTTCCGAAAATGAATTACAAAGTGTGTGCTCTCTTCTCTCCATAAAGTTTCACTGATTTCTGTGAGGGGACTGTGGTTTTACATCATGTCACGCAAAGGATTGTGGGATACCTTAATTGAATTGAATAAAATTTTATTTACAATGTGCCAATTGGCAACACATGTCAACTCAAGGCACTTTACAAAGTCAAATTCAATCAAATCATACAGATTGTTCAAAAGGCTTCCTATCTAAGAAAACCCAGCAGATTGCATCGAGTCTTGACAAGCAGCATTCACTCCTCATAAAAGAGTGTTAAGATTTATGCTCTGATTATCTTTTTATTCCACAAATTTGTAAGGGGAAGTGATGTATGGGTCGGTTTTGTCACGTGTTATGGCTAATAAAAGCAGAGTGCAGGTGGGTCGGGGTGTGCTGCCCCTCCTCTCTCAGAGCACAAACGCAATTAGTGTATGAAGTCCTCTTTTCTTTTACTGAAAGATATCTTCTGTGAATAACGGGTCTAGCTGCTGTGTAGCCACTTCTGCTAACAAAGAGCGTGGAGCCACAGGGACAGTCGTCTGCATTGTCCATGGCTTTGCAGCAATCCCTCATACTGAGCAAGCATGATGCGACAGTGGAAAGAAAAACTCCCCTTTAACAGAGAGGAAAACCTCCAGCAGAACCAGGCTCAGTGTGAACAGTCATTTACCTCACGACTGGGGGTTAGAGAAGACAGAACAGAGACACAATAAGAGAGACAAAAAAAGCACAGAAGCACACATTGATCCAGGAATCCTATGTTATAACATTCTATTCTTGATTTAACAGGAAGCCAGTGATATGATCTCTGTTCTGCCACCAAGCCATAAGGAAAAATTGGGACTGAGTTCAAACACAGGGTGCCCAGCTATAAAGCCAGGCTACACCTCACTTACCGTATTTTCTGAACTATAAGTCGCTCCAGAGTACAAGTCGCACCAGCCATTAAATGCATAATAAAGAAGGAAAAAACATATATAAGTCGCACTGGAGTATAAGTCCCATTTTTGGGGGAAGTTTATTTGATAATATACAACATCAAGAACAGACATGTCATCTTGAAAGGCAATTTTAAATTAAAATAGAACGGAGGCAACAACAGGCTGAATAATTGTACCAGTGTTTCCCACAGCGCTATCTTGGCGAGGCGGCCGCTTTGCCAAACTCACGCTACCGCCTCACCAACATTTCAAAAAAACAAAACAAAAAAAAAAAAAAAAACCTAAGTCGATATGCTTGCATGTTTATTTGCCGGCCGTCCGTGCAAAGCTTGTCTTCTACACCCCCCCCTCCCCCTCGTCCGCGCAAAGCATGTCTTCTTCCCCCCGCTCCGCGCAAAGCTTGGCTTCTGTTTGGTGTGAAAATAACAGGTGTAAGGATATACCGGTAAAAATGTGTAATAATTTCACACATAAGTCGCACCCCCGGCCAAACTATGAAAAAAACTGCAACTTATAGTCCGGAAAATACGGTATCTTTCTTCTTGCCTGCTGACTTTCAAGGAGAGGATCTGCACTGGGGAGACCAGCCATCCATGCGGGCCGCATGGGACTCGAAGACTCACAAGCATCTGTGGGGTCGACCAAGCTGAATAAAATGTACTTTCTGTGAACCTCAGTCCCGTTGCGCCTGCCTGGAGCGACAAAAGGGGGGAAAACTCTCGTCGGAGCGGAGGATCTGACTGGGTTCGGAGAACTGCCGGCTGGATCGAAGCTAAGTCTGCAGTCTTTACGGTTATAGCAAACGTTATCTCCACAAGAGTTTTATACATTGATGGGATATTGATGTTTGTGCTATCCAGTCCGCTTATTATGACTAAAATAAAGCCAAATCTTTTTAAGAATTAGGTCGTAATGTCCAATAGCCTAATGCTATTAGCTTCTGGATAACTTCCGCTCTTCCCAGATACGCAACTACGGTGCGTTTTAAACATAAGGTCTGTTTTGTTTTGCTCCACCATCGTTTGATAGTGCTATGAGCGTTATTACCGTATTAATATGGAAAATTAATGTTAATTTAATGGTGTTTTTGAATAACTTTAGGATTTAACCAATTTTAGCGACCATTCGCTACAGCAACCCCTAGCCTCCCAGAGGTATTATCACATTAATAAAACCGATCGTTCTAAAGGTTTACTAATGTTTACTGAGAAAATCATTCTGTAAAATTTTATTTTATCAAATGCTAACTCAGGATTTGCATTGTGAATGGCAACAAAAATATACCAAATGTTGTTCTGAATTAGTTAAGCTAATTTAACCTCAATTCACATTCTTTAAGATGAACTTTGGTTCTTTAACTCAGATCTGCAGTGAACCAGGATTCACTAAATTATTTTGATGATGATGATCAACCATTTTATTTTGTATTTTGTGTCTTTTGTATGTACAAAGTTCCTTAGCTTCTTTTTATCTTCATTTTGCTTAGTAGTCTTAGTTAAGTTTCACTAGCCTCGTAGAGAGGATTTGTTGATTAAAATATTGTGTAAATTCAGATAAACAGCATTACATAGTGATGTTCTTTGGATGTTAATTTTATTTCTGTTAATAAATTCTTGAACTTAAAGAGAAGTTGTCACTCATTTATTCTATATGTGTGCAGAGTTTGCTGTTAAAAGAACGCCAGTGCTGTTAAATAACTTTAAACAGTGTGAAATAGCACAATATCTCTCTTGTTAATTTTCATCAGAACACTTGCTGCAGTATTTCGGACCAGCTGAAGTCTTTGAACTACATTTTGTAGACTTTCTGATAGTAAAGAATTACAATAGTAACAAATTCATGGACTAGTTTTTCAGCGTCACTCCTGGACAGAATATTTCAAATTTCTGCAATATTCCGGAGGTGAAAAAAAAAACCCACTAGAAACCTGTTTAATATGGGATTTAAATTACATGTCTTGGTCAACAATAACACCAAGATTTTTTACTTTATTACCAGAGGCCAATTTGATGGCATCCAGATTTGGTAATTGATTAAGAAATTTTTTTTTGAGGTCTGTCTTGTCTTTCTGTCTTAAAGTCATCCAGGTTTTGATGTCATCAAAACATGCCTGTAGTCGAAGTAATTGATTGGATTCATCAGGATTTATGGATAAATATAGCGTCATCAGCATAACAGTTGAAATTAATCAAATGCTGTCTGATAATTTTACCAATCAGAATCATACATATAGTAAAGAGAATTGGCCCAAGGACTGAACCCTGTGGTACTCCACAAGTGACCCTAGAGTTAGAAGAAGAATCATCATTGACAAACTGGGATCAGATAAGTCAGATAAGATTTAAACCAGCCTAATACTTTTCCTGTAATCCCTACAGTATGTTTAAGTCTTTCTAGGAGACTATTGTGATCAACTGTATCAAACGCAGCATTGAGATCAAGCAGGACAAGTACAGACACAAGTCCATTATCTGAGGCCATGAGAATATCATTAGTGACCTTCACCAGAGCTGTTTCAGTGCTATGTTGAGTTTTGAAGCCTGACCGAAACTCTTCAGACAGGTCATTACTTTGTAAATGTTTACATACCTAATTATCAACTACGTTATCAAGAATTTTAGATAAGAAAAGATTAGATACAGGTCTGTAATTTGTTGAGGCATCTTGATCAAGAGAGGGTTTCTTAAGTAAAGGTTTAATAACAGCTACTTTAAAAGCCTGTGGTACATATACATTTACTAGAATAGATTAATCAGGTCTAAAATAGGGACATTAATCAAAAGGAATACTTCCTGAAATAGCTTGAATGGGATTGGGTCTAACATACAAGTTGAAGGTTTAGATAAAGCTAAAATTTTAGATAATTCAGAAAGCTGTACTGCGTCTAAACAGTTCAAACAGGTCACCGATCAGTTTTTAAAGATTCTTCCAACGTTGTCTTACTGAGGATGAGGTAATCATGTTTGGGAGGATGCCAATTATTTTATTTTAATAGAATCAATTTTATTTATGAAGAATACAACAAAGTCTTGAATGCTGAGAGCTAAGGGAATGGATGGATCAACAGTGCTATGATTTTGGGTAAGTTTGGCAACTGTACTGACGAGAAATCTAGGATTATTTTTATTCTCCTCAATTAATGATGAAAAACATGCTGCTCTAATTCTGCGAAGGGTCTTTTTATAAAACAATAGACTGTTTTTCTAGATTAGGTAGGATTCTTCTAGATGTGTAGAGCTCCATTTTCTCTCCAATTTCCTAACATTGTGCTTCAAAAAAGATAGCTCTAAATTAAACCAGGGAGCCAGCTTCCTGTGAATAATTATGGTCTTTTTCAAGGGGGCTACGTTGTCTAATGCAACACGCAACGAAGGAGTGACACCATCAATGAAACCATCAATTTGTAAATGGAAAGAAATAACATTGCTGCCATCTGCTGGGTATTTCTGTTATACTGAGGAAATTAAAAGAAGGACAGACTCCTTAAAGTTTGATACAGCATTATCTGATAAAGATCTACTATAATGAAATCTTTTGGGGGTGAAGAACTCAGTTAAATTGAATTGGAAGCTTATTAAAAATGGTCAGATAGGACAGGATTGTCAGGAAGTACTGTTAATTATTCACAATCAATGCCATATGTAAGCACAAGGTCCAAAGTATGAAGGTAAAAATGCGTCGGTTAATGCAGACTTATAGCAAATCCAATTGAATCTAGGATAGTATTAAAGGCTACCACATTCAGTGTCAACATGAATGTTAAAATCCCCCACTATAATAACCTTGTCAGTGTTTAACACTAAATCAGATAAGAAGCCTGAGAACTGATCTAAAAACTGAGAATAAAGGCCTGGTGGACGATACAAAGTTTTATACAAGGTTTTATTGCTTTGCAGTTTGGATAAGGGCAACTAAGGGTTAAATGTTCAAAAGAATTGTAGTTATTACCCTCCAGACTTGAAAACTGGCTCAGAGCCTATCTGCTTAACTGCATTTCTCACCTATATAAAGCCACTAATTAAACTAGTCTGCCATTACATTTTTATTTTGGTACATGTACTTCTGTGTTCTTTTCTGTCTTTGCTCTGTCTTCTCAAACCCCAGTTGGTCATGGCAGATGGCCATTCATATTGGGTCTGGTTCTGCTGGAGGCTTTGCTTTCCTGTTAATGGGGAGTTTTCGTCTCCACTGTTGCTACATGCATACTCAGTATGAGGGATTGTTGCTAAGTCAACGACACAATGCCAGCGACTCTCCACTGTGGCTTCATGTGCATTTAGGAGGAGTGAATGCTGCAAGTCAAAGACTCCACGTAATCTGCTGGGTTTCCTTAGATGGAAAACTTTTGAACCAACCTGTCTTGATGATTTTAATATCATGGATTTTGTAAAGTGCCTTGAGATGACATGTTGTGAACTGGCGCTGTATGAATAAATGGAATTAAATTGAATCACTGCAAATCAAATTTACCTGAAATTTGGAGTGAGAAAAAGCAGTGGACAAGTTGTCCACTTTTAGAAAGTAACTTTACAACTGCTTGAAGGACAAAAAGAACAAAGGTTTTAAAAAGGAAAAGATTAAAGACATTTTTCTATAGTAAAATTCAGTGTTATCTTTAAAACCTTACTCATGCGTTGTTTTCATGCCCGTTGTTCTAGTTTTAAAAACATTGTCAAATGTAACTTTCCAGTTATCTGTTGTCATGAAACATATGACACATATTTTTATATCTGATTACAAAGCATAATGTTCTCTAGTACAAAATACTGTGTGACCTCATCATCACCACATTGTGAAATCTTATGATAAAAAGATGAGGACAGTTTTAATGTCACGTCCTGACACTATCTGATCTAGAACAGATTTGAAACAACTGATTATTCTATTACTCACCGATGAGTTGCTCTCTTAAGATTAGTGCTTGTTCCAAGAGCCAGCTTCTTTTTCTGCATCTTCCGCATCTCTAGATCACCCTGAAAACCTGAATCATAATCCTTTAAAGAAAGACTGATTATGTTTCACAGCACAGTCTAGAGGGTCGAGCGCAGATAAAACAGAGACAAACAATTGAAAACATAAAGATTTCAGAAACCTGCCTTTATCACATGTAAGGTCAAAGAAAAACACTTGACTGGGGAAGTTTGCTCAATGAGTGCGCCTCTATGCACAGCCAGTCCAGTGTGAAATGATGTGACCTTGCTGGCTCTGTTTTCTCCCCTCTCCCTCCCTTCTCTGGCATTTCACATATTCTCACTTTTACCCTTTCTGCTTTAATGACAGGACTTTTTATGACCCTCTAAAGTGAGAGAAATGAATACCAAAGAAGTGTTCTACCTCATGTGAAACTGAAATCTGATTAGTTGTGATATATTTAAAAAGTGATATACATATATTGTTGTTTTATGCTTTCAGGCTTTTCAACAAACTACAGTTATATTTATTCAAAACTTCAAATTTCAGTTTACCTTTAGAATCATCTCTTTTAGCCAATCAGGAAACATCTTGGGATATCCCCTTTTTGTACTGGGTGGTGGGAAACGAGTCACAGGTTCAGGGTCTCCATTACAGCACACCGCTGATTCAGGGGGCAAATGGTGAGTCTAAACGGAGGCACATGATAGGGAAGATGGCTTGGAATGATGTAAGGTGATAGAGCGACACGTGAGAGGACGGGTTAGCGGGTTAAGGGGGATGTGTTCATCTCTGGATTAGAAGCGAGTCGGGGTGTTGGTGGAGGGGCTAATGTAATTAGGAGGAGCAGTGCTTGAATGATAGATGGCAACACTAACATTTAACAACAGTGCCTCCAGAACTGTAATGGACCAAACCGTTACCTTTTCCACATCTTATAGGAAACCGCAACAGACTTGCACTTATAGTTTCTACCAAATAAACCAGCCTTTCTGCAAGTCCAGATTCAGCTTCGGATCCTTAACAATTGGAAAGTTAATCTGGACCCAGTCTGGGGTGGAGAGAACATGGTTGAAATAAGACATATAAAACTGAAGAAAATCCCAGAATTTGGTCATTTTTTCATTAGATCTAACAAATTTGGTGTATTAAAATAAATGCGTCATATATAGTAAGTTAATATTTTCCACTGGTATTCACAGTGAAAGAACAGCAAAATAAGATGTTTCATTCTCTCAGTCAAGGAAAGATGCTACTGTTCTTTTTCAAGGTACCTAGATATCTGAGTATTTAATTAATTATGCTAAATTTGGGTTATTTTTCCAGTGAACCATTAAAATTGTATGTATAGTATAACCCATCTAGACAGACAGCGGGACTTTTCACACTAGGTTGCTATGCTGTAACTGTATCTGGGTGTACATTTTACATCATTTGTTTTGACAGGCCACCATGACAGTATGTGAATTCCTGGTTTGCCTGTTAGTAACCTTGTGCCTGAGGAAAGGTCAGGACTATAGTCTGTTGCAACCCCTGGGCCAACAAATGTCACAGCAGAAATCAGCCAAGACCTAATCATGGCCTCAAACTGTAAACCAAGAAACGCCACTGCTGAAACGTCACTGCTTACAGCGTCATAACAGCTCACTGGTAAGCACATTTGGTATTGTGTGAGGTAAAGTGTTAATTTGAGAATTTAAGAACCAGTGTCTGGTTTCAACACTGGCATGTCCAACATATGTTCACCATTTCATGTCTTCTGATATTAGCAACCTCTAGGATTAACATCATGCCTTAAAATATTTGGTCAAGATTTTCTAACTCTAATAAAGATGGGAAAGACTGACTGATTTGACTGCTTTTTACTCTTTCAGTAGCTATTTGTAAGGTAATGACTGGAGTATTTCAGTGTGGAACAGTTCTGTTATTGAGATGAAAAGCATGGGGAGATCCATCCATCCATTTTCTAACACGCCTATCCCTTGTGGGGTCGCAAGAGGTGCTGGTGTCTATCTCCAACTGTCAATGGGCACCCTGGACAGGTCGCCAGTCTATCGCAGGCATGGGGAAATAACATCCCCTAAATAAAGACAGGACACAGACGGGAACATGTGAAGGAACTCCACAAACTGCTCAGATGCCATTAATTCCTTGCCGTTTTTTTCTTCTTTTTTAAGAATAAATAATATACCATGACAAAAAGTAAAGCACCAAGTTAAGTGCTCCAAAGGAATGAAGCAATCTGGTTTTAGTTTGGTCCGTATGAAGACCAATAACTAATATGTAAAATATTTTAATTTACGAGGAGCTGGCACATCTTGAACATTGCTAAAGGATGCCATCATGAGTGAAGCTATAGTGTCAGCTGTTGAAGCATGAAACCTTCAGTCAGTGAGTGAAGGCCATGCCTCCTGGATGCATTAGCCAGCTTATGCAACAACCAACCAAGTTGTTTAAGGAGGTATTCCCTCTGATCAGTGGTCCTATTTTAGACATGATTAATCTATCCTTGGTAAATGGATATGTACCACAGGCTTTTAAAGTAGCTGTTATTAAACCTTTACTTAAGAAACCATCTCTTGATCAAGATGAGTTAGTAAATTACAGACCTATAATTAATCTTCTTTTCTTATCTAAAATTCTTGAGAAAGTAGTTGCTAATCAACTATGTGAACATTTACAAAGTAATAACCTACTTGAGGAGTTTCAGTCAGGCTTTAGAGCTCATCATAGCACTGAAACAGCTCTGGTGAAGGTCACCAATGATATTCTCATGGCCTCAGATAATGGACTTGTGTCTATACTTGTCCTGTTAGATCTCAGTGCTGCATTTGATACAGTTGATCACAATATTCTCCTACAAAGACTTGAGCATACTGTAGGGATTAAGGGAAAAGCATTAGGCTGGTTTAAATCTTATCTGTCGGACAGATTCCAGTTTGTTCATGTTAATAATAAATCTTCCTCAAACTCTAGGGTCACTTGTGGAGTACCACAGGGTTCAGTCCTTGGACCAATTCTATTTACTATATATATGCTTCCAATTGGCAAAATTATCAGACAGCATGGGATTAATTTCCACTGTTATGCTGATGACACTCAGCTAAATTTATCCATAAATCCTGATGAATCCAATCAGTTACTTCGACTCCAGTCATGTCTTGATGACATCAAAAGCTGGATGACTTTAAATTTCCTGCATTTAAATTCTGACAAGACAGAAGTTGTAATCTTTGGGCCAGAGTCTTCAAAAAATAAAGTTCTTAACCAATCACTTAATCTGGATGGCATTAACTTGGCCTCTGGTAATAAAGTAAAAAATCTTGGTGTTATTTTCGACCAAGACATGTCATTTAAATCCCATATTAAACAGGTTTCCAGAGTTTCCTTTTTTCACCTCCGGAATATCGCCAAAATTAGAAACATTCTGTCCAGGGGTGATGCTGAAAAACTAGTCCATGCATTTGTTACTTCAAGGCTGGACTATTGTAATTCTTTACTATCAGGAAGTCCACAAAATGCAGTTCGAAGTCTTCAGCTGATCCAAAATGCTGCGGCAAGAGTTCTGATGAAAATCAACAAGAGGGATCATATTTCTCCAATTTTAGCTTCCCTTTACTGGCTTCCTGTTAAATCAAGTATAGAATTTAAAATTCTCCTTCTAACGTATAAAGCCCTTAATAATCAAGCTCCATCATATATCAGAGCTCTGATTACCCCGTATGTTCCTAACAGAGCACTTCGCTCTCAGACTGCAGGTCTGCTGGTGGTTCCTAGAGTCTCTAAAAGTAGAATGGGAGGCAGATCCTTTAGTTATCAGGCTCCTCTCCTGTGGAACCAACTCCCAGTTTTGGTCCGTGAGGCAGACACCCGATCTATTTTTAAGACTAATTTTAAAACTTTCCTTTTAGACAAAGCTTATAGTTAGAGTGGCTCATGTTACCCTGAGCTATCTCTATAGTTGTGCTGTGATAGGCCTAGGCTGCTGGAGGACATTCAGGGTCTTATTTTCTCACTCTACTGATTTCTACTGTTCTTCAGTCTACTGTTCTCCAGTTTTGCATTGTATTACATTGAAATCACTGTCGTCACTTCAGCTTTTAACTTTTTGCTCTCTCTTTTTCTTCATAGAAGGTACACCTGGTCTGGCGTTCTGTTAACTGTGAAATCATCCAGAGAAGACGGCTCATCCGCTACTACCATCTAATGTAGAACAGATTACTAGATCAATGTGTGCTTCTGTGCTTTTTTGTCTCTCTTGTTGTGTCTCTGCTCTGGTCGGTCGAGGCAGATGACCGTTCATACTGAGCCCGGTTCTGCCGGAGGTTTTCCTTCCCGTTAATGGGGAGTTTTTCTTCCCACTGTCGCTTCATGCTTGCTCAGTATGAGGGATTGCTGCAAAGCCATGTACAATGCAGACGACTCTCCCTGTGGCTCTACGGTTCCCCAGTAGTGAATGCTGCTTGTCGGGACTTTGATGCAATCAACTGGTTTCCTTATATAGGACATTTTTGACCAATCTGTATAACCTGACCCAATCTGTATAATATGATTGAACTTGATTTTGTAAAGTGCCTTGAGATGACATGTTTCATGATTTGGCGCTATATAAATAAAATTGAATTGAATTATACTCTGGGTGTGATGGAGGTTGAGTGAACATAGTGTGCATTTCAATGGCATAGAAGCCCAGGAATGTTACGGGATTCTATCAGAGTTGTGCAGGGTGCCTGTGGCTCTGGGAGCCAGTGAACCATTCTAACTGAGACATGGTCTTTTCCACCAATGTGGCCCATTACAGTTTCCCACATGTGATTTTGAACAGCGATTGTGAATGTGACAGATTATCCATGTATTCTTTTTATTATAGGATGCTGTTTCCTATTACAGCGTTTAATCCCAAAATCAACTTTTTTTGCAGATAAACTGTAGAAACCAGACCTAATGGTGCTACTTTAATGTTACTGAGCATTTTTTTTTTACATTTTCATGTGAACTTGTTTAGCGCTGCAATATTTGTCTTACTGTCTTAGTTCTGCCATCTTAGGGTTGAACAGTTGCTACTGCAGTTTAATTTTTTCTATTGGGTCAAACGGTTCTTTAGTTACCATAGCCCTGTTAGGATGATGAAAATTCCTCCATCCCACCAAAGACATTTCCGTGGCAAAACAACCAGATGTCGCCCTGGTCACTCCGCGTATCAACAGGTCACTTTCCCTCGTGCTGACCGCTGTTGTGAAAACGAGCCCTGTTTAGAACTCCCACCACTCATCGGTGTCTCTTGGAACCACCCACTTTGGTGGCATTTTTCACAATATGTCTGGGGGTGGGGTTATTTTAGAATTGAGAAAGTGTTACAGGATGAGAAATGTCAAAAAAAATGCCCTGCAGCTGCTCTAAATCCAAATATAGAAAACACTTAACCACAGTTTTCACAGCAATGGCTGTCACAGGCCAACTCCTTGGTGCCTCTTCTAATTTAGACCTAAACAGAGACGTGCAAAATTGACTGAACACAATTTTCAGGTTATTTAACGTCATAGGCCAAGGCCAACATTCTCTTCGGTAAGTTAATCACACGTTGTTGACAAAAGATTAGTTAAAAGAAATACAAACAGTTCCAACAGAAACTTGGAAATAAAGACTTTTATTTCTCCCAGTTTACCAAACAGAAGCAAAGGAGAAGCAGAACTAAATCCTAACAGCTCTCAACAAATAATATATTCTCAACCAAGAAATGTTATTTTAGACATCTGACACAACATGAAGAGCTTAATCTGCAACAGCGGCCAACAGGAAGTACTTTCAAGTCTAGTTGTTGTTCCATTCATAAGAGACATGACTGTGTGATGGCTACAGCAGACAAGCTGCAGAGTTTGTGGAAAATGTTTCACATTTTAACCCATTTTTACACCGCAGTAAAATGCAATGAGCAACGACAGTAACTACACTGAAATCAGTAAAAGAAAAGTACAGTTTGTTCCAGAATGAACACATCGCACGATGCTACTCTGCTCGGTTACAAGACGTGTCAGTAAAAGTGAATCAAAATGTCTTCTGAGTTCAGAGGACAGGATGCAAGTAGTTTACCCTGAATCAGAACAAATGCTTTCATAAGGAATGGTTCTGAAACAGTGTCACACTCAAGGGTGTGCAAAAGTGATTCCCCGTTTCTACATAACCCTGTATGGGTATGTAAAGTTTTAGATTGGAGAGGATTTTCAAAGGTTACAGGATTTTAAATGATCATCACATACCATTACAAAAAAAATTAATTATCTCAAAGGGGCTGCTCTGGGTTCCTTGTGAAATGTTCAATATGATAAAAACCTTGGCTTATAATATTTAATGTTCCTAAAAAGAACCACAATACTAACCTCCAAGAATTTCCCCACACATTTTTTGCCATTGTCATTCTGCAGTTGTCTCCAGATGCACCTGCTCACGTCAGACAGAACAAACAAGACTTAATGGAGTGAAGGAATAGGCAGCTGACATTGCCTCTGGCTCAGCAAGTACAAATCCAGATTACTGACTTGGGAAGCAGTTTTGTTTACACAACTGAGGAGGGTGCCAATGTGGTTTAAGGGGCGGTAGCCCAATTCAGCCGTTTAACATTTCACACCGTTAGAGTTTTAGTCATGTGGTGCCCATTTCAGAACTAATTGTTTAACTCTACTATACAATATGTACCAGCAAGAGGAAACTGGTTTGCAATGGAAACAGTGTCATCTTCAGCAAATCATTTAGAATTAAATTATATGTGAACCTTTTACCTTTTTATTTCACTCCAGACTTAGCTAGAGCTAAAATAATGGACAAAGGTTTAAGAACAGCTAAAACAGACATTTTCCTTCTGGCTATTAATAGACCAAAACGGTCAAATTGACCTGCAACATAAAGTCAGTCCAAAGCTGCTGGATGGCTCTCTAGCTGTTCAGTCACAGTGGGTGGTGTCATCTTCACAGTCTGCAAGGGATCAAATCAAGAAATTGGGCCCACATACCATGAGCAAAAAGGAGAGGGGGGCAGTAGGTAAAGAAAGAAAAAGGATCTGCCAACTTAAAACACGTCCATACCGCCACCACATATAGAGAAAAAACGACAATATTACATATACAGGTGGCAGGATGCAGACATCACCATTAGCTCTTCTAAATGAATGGCTGTTTATTTTAAACATCCATCAGGAATATACAGCCTACCAGTCACTGAACTGACATATGTCACCGGGCTGTTGTCTCACAGGAAATGATATATTCCTTTAATAAGAATAAACAAAAATCCCCCAATAAACTTGATGCAGTTGGCCAACTGTGAGGTTAGTGAGGTGGAGAGGGAGGAAGAGGGGGAGGAGGTGGAGGGGGAGGAAGGGTGAAGTCAACATATGGGACAGAGTTTGGAGGCCAGAAAGGAGGGGAGAATGATGGATTGAAAAAAGCCGGGGGTGGGAGGGGAGGAGGAGGGTAGAGAGGGAAGCTTGGTGGGGAGAAAGGGTGACGAGGAGGAGGATGAGAAGGAGACGGGAGATAATGGGAGTGAGGAGGGCGGTATGAGGGATGAGTCTCTGTGTGTCCAGGCGGGCAGTATGAGTGAAAGTGTTGGGGAGGAGCATTTCTTGGGTGCTGGCGCTGGACTCGGGGCCCAGCATGTCTGGATTGGAAGCCCCGCCGATCGTGGCCCTGGTGCTGACCAGATTTATCTGAAATAGTAAAAAAGGTTTTTGGTTTGTTCACGTTTAGTGCTTTTTAATACAGCCAAGTTATTTCTGTTTTACCCATTTTAGTTTTTCATCTATATTCTTTTGATTTATCCAAATATATACATACGTACAGTATACTAGTAAAATGAAGTGTTGATAATCTATCTGTGAATCAATAAATTAACCAGTTAATGATTTAATGCCCTTAATGTGAAGGTTGTTTTCTTTAGTGGCATGTTTCCCCTAATGTGTGCAGCCCTTAGGAAAGTGCTGTATTAGCTCTGTCCAATTAGCATTTTGTCTAAGGTCACTGCTGATGCCTTTCCAACTTAGCCTTACGTTAACACACACCTGTATGCGGCAGAACAACAAACACCCAAAGCTTCTGGCTTTACAGAGGTGCTCAGTCCTGGCTGCCACATTCTCTCTTAGTTGTTTTTCCACACAGAGCTTCTTCATTTGACTGCACTTTCAGTTAAATGAATGACACCAAAATACACTGTGTAGTTTTCAATAACCACATTTTAAGTACCTGCAAGAATATATATATATAAAGTGGAATTACCAATGTTGCCATTTTCCTTCTTCTTGGTCCTTATTTTTCTTTTCGCTTCCTGCTCCTTCTCATCATCACTGTAATCTAAAGCCTGGAGGAACCAGGAAGGAAGGAAGGAAACAAACAAACAAACAAAGAGATAATGAAGGCTTTGTAAACCTGTGTAGCACATCCTTACAGTATGAAGACAGTTTTATCAGTTTATTAATTCAATTGGTAAACTGTGGATCGGGAGGTTAGTGCCCTTGCAATTGGTAAGTTGTAGGTTTGATTCCAGCTTTATCCTGTCACATATCAATGTGCCCATGGGCAAGGCATTTAACTCCAAGTTACCCACCGATCTGGGTATCTTTGCATGAATGTGAGTGCAGTTGTGTAAATGTGGATATCTATAAAAGAGCTTTGGGTGGTCAGTATGACTAGACAATTGCTATAAAAATGCAGTCCATTTAGCTCTCTATCTAAGGAACCCCATCAGACTATATCGACTAGCATCCTTCATTTCTCTTGAACGCGCAAGCAGGACATCAAACTCAGCATGCATGTAGCGACAGCGGAAGGCACGACAATACCTTCCTCACACGACACAGAATAAAACTCCAGATAGAAAACTGTTGAGTGCATGTCATTAAGGTCTACAAAAAAGAAACCTGTGTTGGCCTCCCCCAACAGCAGTCTAAATGATCCTAACACCGCAAACAGGAGGTCTCTTATGAGCCTTCCAACTGCTAACCTTTAGCGTAGGGATTTGTTGCAAATATTCAGAGAAAGATTACGTTTTAATTTGAACCACAACAGCAGTTTCCCCTGTTATTATCCAAGGGAGGCATTTAATGTTATTAAATGTATTAGCATATCTATATAATGGCGAGTAGAGTGGTGTGGGGGAGATGACATTGATGGAAAAGGGCCAATTGGACTATAGTCCATAGCCTAACCCTTGGCCCAGGAACAAAGTGGGGCCCTCACTTTACAAGTAAAATGCACAAAAAAAATGTTCTCACCCAGCTAACACACACACACACACACACACACACACACACACACACACACACACACACACACACACACACACACACACACACACACACACACACACTTGACCAGGCTTTGACTTCCCACAGACTAGAATCTTTGGCACACACAACTGTGGCTGGGTTAACAGTTGTTCTTCCTTGAAGCTCTAGACAACTTTAAATGGACAACTGGTTCAGAGCTAGGCCAAGAGCATCTGTGTTTTTGTTTCTCTGAGCTTTGTGGTTGGTCACAGCTCAATCATGAAGAACCAGGTTCTGCTGAAGTTTCTTTCTGTTTTAAGGAGTCTTTTCTATCCACTGTCACCACATGCTTGCTCAGAAAGAAGGAACAAAACAAAGCCTACAACTCGATTTAATCTTCCTTTGATAGAAAACATTCTAACAGTTTGTGTTATGAACTAAACCAGAGTGCTGCGCATTAGAACAATTCAATTATATTATTACTTTATTTAAGAAGGAAAGACAGATTTAAAATCTCATTTACAAAGGTGACATCATCAAAATCTAAAGAAGAAGAATAGGTTCAATAACACAACACATATGGAATTAAGCATTCCACATGTGTTGCTATGATCTTCTGTTGGGCATTTACGTGACCTGTGGTTATTTCCCTCAAATTTTATTTGATATAAATAAAATATTGTGCTTCCTGGCTCAGGATTGGTTAGTGCCCGGTGGTCTGAAGCACACATTTAAACATGGTTTATAAAACTAGCATTGGTCTAACTTCTTAATACGATAAAACACATTTTCTGTTGTGCAGACACACCCTCCAAACATCCAGAATGGAAGAAGAGCACCAAAACTGATCCTAACATTAACGATGATTACCTCTTCTGGTGGCTCGTCATCATTCTTCCAGGATGCATCAGATCCTTTTAAACTGTGGAAAACAACATCATAATATTTTACATAACAGGACTTCTACAAAGGTAATTATTTGTTCAACTTTAAGGCAATCGGTGCCGAACAGTACTTGGATGTGTGTCCTTACAGTTTGAGCTGTTGAGTGAGGATGTAATCAGTGTACTCCTTGAGTGCTGGAGCACAGTAAACAGTCGATCCCTCTGTCAGGCCTTTGCTAATGATTTGGTCTGCAGAGTTAAAACGCAGAACGTACAAAGGACTGCACACGGGGCCGAACACCTCAAACACCTAAAACACATCAGAAGCATAATATCAATGAAAGCAACAAGGATGGCGTCTAGTCCATATGGAGCTTCCTGCTGGTGTCCTTACCTTCCCCACAGCCACCCTGTCACACCTGAACAGGATGCTGTCCTCATTCAGAGGAGGAGTGTCTTTCAGGGACTGTATGATAACTGACAAGACACACAGAGGTCAACGAAGGAGCAGAAGAACTTTGATGCTTCATCCACACACGTCTACTCACCAAGCTGCTGTACGATACTGGAGACTGTTCCCACGGGCTGCAACTCTGAGTCCTCAGGTAAGCTCACAGAGACGTCCTCAACAGCTGGAAGCTCCTGCAAACAGACAGGACATTTTAGCAAACAATCTCATACAGCTACAAATAGACTGCCTTATATTATGAGCAATGTCCCAATAAAGTTGGTATGAAAAATATTAACATAAGAAGAAGAAGAAAAATAAAAACACATGTGAAAAGCATGTTTTCCTCCAAAACAGTATTGGTGTGATAAAGTATGTGCTCACTGTACCCTTTAAAATTACAATAGGAAAAATCAGCCAAACGCAAGGCAGTAACTCAATGCAATTAAGCATCCAAATGTGGTGAAGATGAAGCAAGCATCAGAATGGGGAAGAAAGGGCTGCTGATACGAGACAGGCTGGTCTGAGCATCTAGGAAAACGCTGATCGGGCTGGATTTTTCCACATCTCCCAGGTTTACAAAGAAAGATTGGAAAAAAGAAAATATTCAGTTTGCTTTGGTTGTGTGGACTAAAATGTCTTTTTGATGCCGTGGGGAGAGAATGGGATGTCTGGTTGGAGATGACAGAAAGGTAACAGCAGCTCTAATCAGCATGGGTTACAACCAAGGCATGCAGAATGCCAACTCTGAATCTGAAACACTTCCAGCCTTCAGTAAGGGAAACTACAATAGTGCTGCACAATATTAGAACATTTGGCGATGAGAATATTGCAATAGTAATACTGCTTGCTATAAATGCACAATTCTTTTCACCCCTATTTTTCCCATTTCTGTTCCTATCACTCTCTCTGATCCTTAGCGTCTTGGAAACTATGATCTGTGTAATGTGTGGGCATCTGCTGCCAAAGACTCCAACCAGCAGGCCCATTGGTTCCACAGCATGCAAAGTGGGAACTTATCCCACTTTCATTAGCCCACATTTATTGCTTTAGAATACAACAGCAGTGGACCACACTATGTGCCACTCCTGTCAGGTAGGAAGATGAAACAGAGACTTTGATCTGGACAGGAACACAAAGAAAAGCTGCATGGTCAAATGGGTCGATTGCAGCTGGTAAGTTCAGAACTTGGTTTAAAGAAAATAAACATATGGATCAGTTCTTCCTTGAGTCACTGGTCCAGAACGCTGGCAATGGTGTGGATGGCATTTTCTTGGTCAGGGTTTCTGCAGGTATCACCAACTCAAATTTAAGACTTTTTAAGATCATTAAGAATAAAGTTTAAGACATACATAATGACATACAGAAATGTCCAGAAGAATTCTGTTGGTTTTCAGTTCCTCCTCCTCCTCTCACTCAGCTTACCCTCCACTCCATCTGCAATCAGTCACACCTGTTGGACATTAATTAGTCAGACTCACTCCACCTGCCAGCCTCCCTACATAAATCTTCTCTTCCCTGCCGGTTTGTCATCAGTCTCCACTCACTTCACGTCTGTCAGCCTGGTTTGCCCCTGGCTGGTGATCGCGACGTCTGCGTCACCCCTCCTATAAGTAGCCTTGCGCTACGACGCTACGTCATTCGAAATAAGTACCTCTTCTCGCTTCGCCCCAGCAAGAAGGGTTGTCTGGTGAGACATCTCACTCATGCTACTCTGAGAACCGGGGTTACGCCAGTAACCTATAGTTCTCATTCATAGCATTCGTTTTGATGTCTCACTATGGGATATGGAGACTCCCGTATTGCCAGACTTCTTATCTCTAGCGACCCCCAGTACTCGGATGTGCCTGCCCCAGTAATGCCTCAGAGTCCAAAACAGCTGAGGCCACACTAGGAACTGAGACATCCAGTTTATAGAACCGAGCAAAAGCAAGCGGTGAAGACCAACTCGCTGCTGCACATATGTCCTGAATGGGCACTCCCCTAAAGAGGGCCCAGGACGTCGCCAAGCCCCTAGTGGAGTGGGCCCGTAGACCACCCGGGGCCTGGAGACTCTGGCTTGTATAACACAGCGCAATTGCCCCCACAATCCAGTGGGAGAGCCGTTGCTTAGAGATTGGCTTGCCCTTAAAAGAGCTGATCACTCCTTCGGAAACCGTTAGTCCTGTCCACGTAGGCCCGCAGGGCCCGGACGGGACAAAGCTTGTTCAGCCGCTGTTCCTCTGAAGAGGAAAAAGGAGGAGGAGAGAAGGCTGTAAGAATAATGGGAGAAAACGAGCCCACCACTTTAGGTACAAAGGATGGGTTGGGCTGCAGTGAGACCTTAGCATCTCCTGGACCGAAGATGGGGCAGGAGGGGTTCACCGACAGAGCATGGAGGTCACCTACACGTTTAGTAGATACCAATGCTAACAGCAGAACTGTCTTGAGGGATAGATGCTTGAGATCAGCCTCCTCCAAAGGCTCAAATGGAGGATTCGCGAGGCCATCCAGTACCCTTGTCAGGTCCCATGGAGGTGCCAGGGATCTGGTCACCGGCAGAAGCCTACGCACTCCCTTCATAAAACGGCCCACCAAGGGGTATTGGCTGCCCTCAAAGCCCACGTGGCATGCCGAAATAGCTGCCAGATAAACCTTAAAGGGTTTCCCTCCTCGTCCGGTCAACAAGGAAAAATCAGGGGACCATTAGCTATAACTAAAATTAATACGTTTGTGGTTATTTAATGAACATATCTTTAATTAATAAGAAAATAAAAACATAAATTGTCGTCTGGATCACTGTGTATGGAGGCGGCCATTACTGCCCATATTTGGGCAGTAAGGGCCGTCTGACATCACATCCTGCGACGTGGAAAAGCGAAGCGGAGACAGCATTTCTCCGCTCTTTCTAAGCAAAGTCAATAGGAGCCGTTCTACACAGCTGCGATCATCAACAATTTTTTCAGATTTCCAGAGGACTTCACCACTGACATTCGCAAGAGCTATTGTTAAAGCAACCATGCTCACATGCATGGCCATTGGATGTTCCAACACAACTGGTAAAAGTAGAAAAAAACATTGCTTTTTTCAACTTTCTGATTCATGAGCCACCGGGCTCGTTGCTGGATTGCCAACTTGAAGAGAGCGGATTTGCCATCTAACTTCTGGCCAGAGAGAAAACACGTCATATGCAGTGACTATTTCGAAGAAGAATGTTTTGAACATGACATGAGAGCGAGGATTTTCGGTAAGTTATGTTTTAATTTAGAATTTTTAATTTAGAATTTGCGGGGATGATTACCGACCAGAGGGGCGGAGGGATACCACATGGTATCCCTCCACCCCTCTGGTCGGTAAGCATCTGGTCGGTAAGCATCTTCCACTATTGCTGGGTGCAGAGTCCAATCCCCGTATAATGGGGCACCTCTGGACAGCATATCCGCCCCGCAGTTCAGAACCCCCGGTACATGGGTAGCTCTGAGTGAAAGGAGATGCTTGCTGCTCCATAAAATCAGCTTGTGAGCTAGTGCATGCAACCGAAGGGAACGCAATCCCCCCTGACGGTTGATGTAAGCCACTGTTGTCGTGTTGTCGGTTCTCACAAGGACGTGACAACCGCTGATGAGCGGGAGGAAGCGCTTCAGCGAGAGAAACACCGCTAAGAGCTCCAGATAATTTATGTGGAACTGTCGGAGGTTCTGGCTCCATAGGCCTCTTACACACCGACCTTCGGCACACCCTGCTCTAAAAAAGTTGGACGGCGCCAGGGGCCCTGATGCACTCCGAGGTGACAACCACCCATCGCGCCCCGTGACGTGCGGGATGAAGCCTGAGTGCAGCTACCCAGCGCTGAAATCCTCTCATATGCAGACGGAAGCTATCAAACCTAGCAGTCGCAGACACAATCTGAAAGGGACTGCCCTGAGCAGACAGAATGAGGCGAGGCAGGACCTTAGCCTGAGCACTCTGTCTGAGGACAGACGAGCGGTGAGCGAGACCAAATTCAGCTCCAGACCCAGAAAGATGATATTCTGTGTCAGGGTTAAAACACTCTTTTCGTGGTTCAGCACAAAACCCAGATCGAGCAGGTGTCGAACGAGTATCTGTGTGTACGTCACCGCCTCCCTCTGTGACCGAGCCAGAAGGAGCCAGTCATCCAGATATGTGGCCAATCTGATACCCTGCCTCCTTAGCGGAGCAATCGCCGCTTCAGTACAGCGCACAAACACTCTCGGGCTCAGGGAGAGCCCGAACGGTAGCACTGTGTATTCGTAACAGATGCCCCAAAAAGCGAATCTCAGATATTTCCTGTGTGGTGGGTACACAGAAATATGGAAATATGCGTCCTTTAGGTCGATCGAGGTGAACCAGTCGCCTCGACGCACCAGACGCACCAGGGATGCGTGTGAGCATCCTGAATTTGTATTTACGGAGATAACAGAGCTCTCAAGTCCAGGATAGGGCGAATTCCTTTCCCTCCTCGTTTCGGGATCAGAAAATACCTGGAGTAGAAGCCGCTGTGTTTCTGCTCCGCGGGGACAGGACTGATGGCTCCTTTCCTCGGCAGTGCAGAGATTTCCTCCTGCAGCGCGCAAGCAGATTCTCCCCATGCCTGAGTGGGAACTATGCCCGAAAAGCGAGGGGGAATCCTGGCAAACTGAAGCCGGTATCCCCGTGTCACGGTCCGCTGAACCCAGGCTGACGTCGTGAGGGAAGCCCATCTGTCTCTTTGGGCGGAGAGTGACGTCATTACTGGGTCTCCCTCCAGCCTCAAAGGTGGACTTACAGCGCCCCCTAGCGGCAGGGCAGGGACGTCACGAGTGGACGGTACTGCGCCTGCGCAGGGAGACGACTGCATCACGGAACCGGTCCCACCCTGCTGACTGCGGGGATGAGGTGTATCCCGCAGGAGCAGTGGTGTGATCGGACCGTTTATTTGCATTATTAGGGTTCCAAGCCCGCAGCGCAGGCGAACGGCTATGCCGTTCGTCTGCTCTGTGAGCAGAGAACCCTATTGTTTTTCTCGTGTTCTTAAATTATTTATTATTATTACGGGTAATTATTATTCTCCGCTAAAACGCGTTGGGCGGCCCATGCGGATTTGTAACGAACCTATTGAATCAGGTATCCAAGTACAGAATGTGCACCGCTACTCAAACCCAGAAATTCAGACCCCTCAACAACTAGGGGGCGCTATAACGAAGGACAATGCGTTTTGGCCTATAACCACCAAACTACTGGTCCCACACTCAAAAACTTCACATCACTTTGTTTATTGGATGATTCTGCAAAATAAAGGGAATTGGCACACCCTTCGTTTCCCAGCTAGTTTTCGCGCTACATGGCTACAAAGCTTAAACCTTTCTAGTTAAACTCCTCCTACATATTTTGTGCAATCCGCGCAAAACTCCATATATAACCATGTAATGGACAAATAAAAAAAGTTAACGCGGCGGATTTTTGAATTTTGACTTTTTCGAAAAGTAACGCTAAAATAAGTGATTGTTAGCTAGCTAGCTCGAAATGTAATTGCTGATTATTCTAAAACTATAACAGATTTTGACATGTCCTTCATAACACATAGTCCAAATAAGATTTTGCACATGTGACCCGCGTTTGAGGATCGTCTATCACTAGGGGGCGCTGTGATGTCAAGAAATCTACTACGCAAGAATGGCTTATCGGATTTTTACAAAACCTTTTTCATCCCCTTCCAGTAATAGCCCTTAACTAAAGTCTTAAATATGGTAATGATTGAAACAAGTGGGCGGGGCCTATTTCCAAAAGTGTGGAAAAAAAACTGGAAAACTTCAAAAATTCACCAAAAATCACTTGTGTGGTGTAACAAGCTCGGCTTTTCAGGATGTATTCCTTGAATAAGGTGTAACAATTCTCTCACTGCATGTATTCCAGTGTTTGAAAGTGCCACACTCTGTTTTTTTCAAAGTTTGTAAAATGGAGAAATCAATGTATTTTCCACAAATATTGGTCAATCCCAATAAAAATGGCCTCTATCTGTAAAGCACAGCCAGAATAACCATGTCTTTCAGTTTGGTAAAAATCCAGGCGATTTTGACCAATTTACAAGATTTTAAAAATTAATGATACAAGATTATAAAGTTTAATTTTTTTTTTCTCTGAATCCATTTTTTAATGACCATCAAAAAAATCGTGTGGTTAGATAAAACACTCTTGGACATTCATGAATATTTTCAGAATTTTAGAGCAAACCGTTGAATTTTAACAAATTTATGAAGTTTGTGATCAATTTACAGCTCTCATCATCGAGAGCTCTGCCATCCAGAACTGTGAACAGGGCGGCCATTATGCCCATATTTGGGCACATCACCGGAAGTGACGTCACATCCTGTGTATTTTCTAAGCGGAGCAGAGACTTGAAATGGGAGGATAGCTTTTAGAGCTTTGAGAAGAACACATAATTTAAAAAATTTAATTGAATATAAAAAAGATCAAGCAGAAGCAAGGAAAGTTATTTAGAAGGCAAAGAAGACAAAATGGAGAGATTTTTGTGATTCAATAGGCAGAACAAATTCTATAGCTGAGGTATGAGGAATGATTAAGAAAATGAAGGGAAATACATCAGAGAGAACATATCCAGTTCTAAAACATGAAGAAGGAACAGCATTAACAAATGAATAAAAAGTAGAAGTAATGGCAAGAACATTTGCAAAGATCCATAGTTCAGATATGGATCAGACTTATTTGAAAAGTAACGTTATAATATAATATGGATAGATAGATAGATAGACTTAGAGAGAATTAGAAAACTTTATTTGTCATTTTGTATGCACAGAGTGCGTACAGAACGAAATTCTGTTGCACACAGCTTGTAAATTGCAGTAAAATAAATTACAGTATAAGGTGCAGCAGTGATTTGAAGTAAACAATTGAAATGCAAACAAATCAGGAGAAGTCACAGTGTACAGGTGTGTATTTTTAAAAAAACATTTGTATATGCAGAATTGATTGTGCAGAGGGCAATTTGTGCAAGAATACAGCTTGTAAATTACAGTCAATTTAAATTACAGTATAAGGTGCAGCAGTGATTTAAAAGTAAACAATTGAAGTGTAAACAATGCATGAGAAAGTCACAGTGTACAGGTAAGGATTTTTAAAACCATTTGTATGTACTGAATTGATTGTGCAAAGGGCATTTGTGCGAGAATGCATTTAGAAACTGAGAGTTCGACAGCATTTGTAATGCTAGTTGGAGATGCAATGATGCAAAATGAGCAAATATGCAAATGTTGTGCAAAGTTTATGGGTTATAGTTATAGATAGCAGTGACATGCATTCAGGGGAGGCAATCATGGAAAGAAAGAAAATATAGAATAATGATAATATATATTGTGATTCACTCAGTCATTTGTAATAATAATTGTTTTTTTAATCTAATTTCCTTATTTATGATATTCTCTTTAAAATCGAAGACTTTTGGCTATTTTAAACGTAAATCCTTGGTGGTGCTTGATAGTGAAGCGCCACCAAGCCAGCGATCTTGGTCTCCCCAGGGATTGCGCAATCCCATGTTAACTGCGCTGACTTCCATTCCGTGAATGCATCTTCCTGTCTCTAGATCATAAATTCAATTGTTCAAACACTGATTAACTGATTTTCCACAATTTAATATATGTGGATTACGAATTCTGTTTTGGTCATTAAACTATGTATTTTCGTGTGCTGCTGGGCGATCATAAAAGCCAAAGAGCTGGTTGTATGTGAGGCCGGCAGTTCCTTGGCCTCTAGGCAGGGGGCGCTCAAGGGGCACCGCTCTTATCCCAAAATAGTAGAGTCAAAGCAAGTTATGGATGTGTTATTAGCGAGTTTTGCTAAACAACTAAAGCACTAAAAAGACTCTAAACATACAGCTGGAACAGGACTGATGAAGGAAGGCTTTCCTCCCTGGCAGTGAGCTCCACTGAGACTGAGAAACTTTTAAAACTGAAGAAGATAAAAAGAACTTTTACCGGAAAGTGACCGATATTTTTGTTCAGAAAGAGTGCAGCTGGACTTCATTTCTAAGTAGAAGTAAGACAGCAATAATTATTCATGTTTTGTTTTTGTAATGAAATGTGCGTAATGTAGGTTAGTTTTTGAATGTGTTACAAATGTAGAAATCCATCATAACTCAAACTGCTACCAATCAAATGACAAATAATTTAGTTTTATTTATTTTTTAAACAAATAATCAATATTTTTTCCATGTCTCTTGGTTAATTGATTTGGCTCAACCAGTCCCCTTCAGCACTTTGCAATGAGTCTACTCTGTAGAGTGTATATATTTGTAAATCTGACTGATGACGTCAGTGCTTCACCAGCTATGAACCCTACCGCACGTCACTGATAGATAGATATATCTATCAACATCTGCATACCTTGATTCAAATGAAACGATTTTAGTCTTATTTAACACTACAAGCTACAAGGATAAGAAGAGAATATCTTGGTTGAACTTAGAATAAAAAGGTATAAGTTACGGGAAACATGTAATTCATATATTATGAGTTGTCATGAAAAGGAGTAATAGCATTAATGGTTTAAAGGGTCACTGTAAATGAAGAACATTCATTATATATATATATATATATATATATATATATATATATATATATATATATATATATATATATATATATATATATATATATGGGGAACAGTTCATGGTGGGGTTTGAGGGTCTCTGTTCAATTCAATTCAATTCAATTTTATTTATATAGCGCCAAATCATGAAACATGTCATCTCAAGGCACTTTACAAAGTCAAGTTCAATCATATTATTTGTTGATGCTATGGGCTGGGGACATGCAGCGCTGATGCTATGGGCTGGGGACATGCAGCGCTGGGATGAAATGTCCTTAATGGAGGAAAGAGGAGCCCCTATGATCCCTTCTGCTGTCCCCACCACTCTCATTTTCCACCAGTCGGAGGTGCTGCTGCCTCCAAACCACACAGAGAGACAGCTGGTTAGAATGCTCTCTATGGTACTTCTGTAGAAGGTTGTGAGAATGTGCGGGGACAGGTGGGCTCTCCTCATCCTCTGCAGGAAGTACAAGCGCTTATGTGCCCTCTTTACCAGTGTTGTGGTGTTCACAGACCAGGTGAGGTTGACCGTGATGTGCACCCCCAGGAACTAACCAGCTAACCACCTCCACAGCTGAGCTGTTGATGAGTTTATGTCATCTGCGAACTTCATGATGTGATTGGGTGTGAACCTGGGGGTGCAGTCGTGTGTCATTAGAGTAAACAGCAAGGGGCTCCGGATGCAGCCCTGAGGGGAGCCTGTGCTGAGGGTGATGACATCAGAGGTGGTCTGTCAGACCCGGACCGACGGTGCTCAGGAGGTGAGGAAGTGGTGAAGGGGTGTGCTGAAGCCCAGATGTTCCAGTTTTTCCACCAGATGCTGTGGGATTGAATGCTGAAGTCCAGGAACATGATCAAAGGGGGCGGTGCGTGGGCTTGGAACCCGTTAATAACTGCTTGCAGTTCTAGTTTTTTATTTATTTTTTTCATCTGCGCCCTCGACCATAGGTCTGGATGCCACAGGAGAACAAGGTTTATTCTCGAACATGTGTACGTGCTTGCGCAACTCGCAGGGACAGGAACAGCCGCCGCATCTCTCGCGCTTCCTCGTCCTCTGGCTGGGGAAACCGCTCGCAGCCGAGGTCTCGAGGGACACACATTCGTTGGCGGGTCGTGTAGAACCGGTGAACGGGGAACGTCCAGTTCTAGCACCCTTGAGAGGGCCGCGACGTCGGGCCGTCCTCTTCTTCCTCCTGACCTAGTGCCTGGAGGCTTACGACGGCTGGCCCGCAGGGGGAGTTACCGGAGGCTTTGACAGTTTCCCTGACCAGCCCTGTCTGCCTCCTTGGACGGAAGGGACACGTGGAGCGGGCTGGGGGTTCGGCCGTCTGGGGATCTTGAAGGGAGGGGCCCGGGGCGTCGCCTGGGCGTAGGACTGCCCTGCTGTCGCCTGAGGGGAAGGTTCCGTCTTCCTTGGCAGGCAGAAACGGAGCGCTTCGTCCTCCTTCTTTCGGGCCTCGCACCGCTGTTGCATGGAAGCCAGCGCGGACCCAAAGATGCCTTCCGGCACGATTGGCATATCCAAGATCTCCTCCTTCTCTCGGTCCGACAGGTTGGTCAGGTTGAGCCACCTGGCTCTCTCCTGCAACACCATCATCCCCATGGATTTTCCCGTGGCTTGGACTGCGCAGCGCTGTACGCGGAGGCAGAGGTCCCATCATCCCACACGTCAGGGTCCACACACACACACAGTTCCGCTTGGTATGCGGAAAGCATGGAGGACACGTTCAGCGCTCTCACCGCGACCGCCGCTGCCTTATACCCCTTGTCCGTCAGGGCGGACTGGAAGCGGTCTGCATTGGACGGCAACGTGGGGCTCTTGGAGGACGTCGGCAGCCGTGGATGCAGGTGTGCTGCTACCAGCGGCTCCATTGGGGGCATACGCTGGATGCCCAGCTTTTCCATGCCCTCAAAGTCCAGGGAAGAGGCTCCTTGAATCTGCGTTTTCCCGCTGAACGGTCGGTCTTTCCATGAGACCGCTACTTCGTCCAGAAGCTCCGGGAAAACGGGGAGAAGTTGTCTGGTCACCCTAGTGGCCTGAGGCATCTGGAGGTCTCCGCGACGACTTCAGGCCATGGGATGTTGAGTCTGGATGCAGCGCGTTTGCACACTGACTGCATGTTCAGGTTCATGGCGGGAGAGGCTGCCGCACTCTCCCCGCCCTCCCGGTTAACCGACGTCACGCACGGCTTTGCAGCATGCGGGCTCGGGATGAAGAATCCGTTGTCATCGTCGTCCTCCTCTGAAATGAGGAGCTCCGAGATGGCGTCATCTTCATCCTCGTAGTCCAGCACCAAGACGTCTTCCGCGGGCGAGAGCGACGTGGCCAAATCTGCCGCGGCGGCAGATTGGTCCGTTGGTGAAATCTTCTTCGAGCCTGTCGTCGTCGTTGGGCGGCGGCCCACACGAAGACAGACACGGGTCTTTGCCGGAGAGGCTAGCTTGGCGCGCTAGCTGTCTCCGGAGGCTCTTCATCGTGAAGCGGGAACAGTCTGCACATGAGCCTGGGGCTTCCACCGCCAGGCGGGCATGTTCCAGCCCAAGACATTGTGAGCACACCTGGTGTGGGTCCTTGCTCGAAATTTTGTTTCCGCAGCCACAAATGCGAGCCTCCGCGCTGCCGCCTCCACTGGTGTGAGGAGAAGCAGGATTCATTTCGGTAGCTGGTGTGCTAGCCGAAGTGAAAATCTGAGCTGACTGGTGTTACAGATCAAAACGGAAATTAGCTGGCGTGCTAATATTGGCGAACCGTGCTCCAGACTATGGTGAAGGCCAGAGCGGTAGCAGCTAGCGCCCGTTGTCAAGGGGGTTAGCTTAAGTACCCCGACCGTGGACCGTTAAGCTAGACTGCTCGAGATGTTCCTCGAAGCGAGAAGAGGTTTTTGAATGACGTAGCGTCGTAGCGCAAGGCTACTTATAGGAGGGGTGATGCAGACGTCGCGATCACCAGCCAATCAGGATTGGCGTAATGAGATATATGCTTCTGAGGAATACGCGGCAGGGGGCGTATCCCATAGTGAGACATCGAAACGAATGCTATGAATGAGAACTCTCTCCAGTCAGTTAGTTCCTGCTCACATCTACACCCCTGTTCCAGTCCGGTCCTGCCTCTCTGGTTTAATCATTCACTGCTCATCTTCCTTTCAATTAACTCTCAGTAAAATGCCCTGTGTGTTTGGTGTCCATTCTGGGTTCATCATAGAGGAACCATGACAGCTACATTTATTTGAATTGATTAAAAGAAGAAAAAACTGCTCTCTCACCCACCCCTCATACTCCTGAGCAGGGTGGGTGACTCTTTCTCCAGCTCAGGTCCTCTACCATTGGCCTGGGAGCTTAAGGGTTCTTCTTAGGATCTTAGCTGTTCCTAAGATTGCGCTCTTCTGGACTCAGATGTCTGACGTTTCTCCAGGTATCTGTTGGAGCCACTTCTCCAGAGTTGGGTTACTGCCCCGAGTGCTCCAATGACCACGGGCACAATTGTGGGTTTCACCTGCCAGGCTCTTTCTTGTTCATCCCTGAGCCCTTGGTATTCCTCCAGTTTCTTGTGCTCTTTCTTCCTGATGTTTTCATCACATGGAATGGAGCCATATCGATCACAACGGCTGTCCTCTGCTGCTCATCAATGAACACAATGTTCGATTGGTTGGCCATTACTATTTTGCCTGTTTATATGTCGAAGTACCAGCCAGTTGGTTATGGCGTTCCTTGTATTCCTTCCCTGCTAGCATCTTATACCCTGCTGTGAGATGCTGGGTAAAAAGGATTAAATAGGAAATGTTTGCATATATTATATTGTGCATTTGTATTACCATACCTGTCATGCTGTGCTGAAATATGGGGAAATGCATACAAAACTAATATCGACCCGATAGTTAAACTTCAGAAAAGAGCCATAAGAATAATTATTAATGCTGGATATTAAGAATCAACTAATGAATTATTTGTTTTTTCTTTACTTTTAAATTCTTGGATATTGTAATATTCACAAATTCTAGAAGTGCTTTTTCAAGTAGTACATAAATGTCTTCCTATTTGTATTCAAAATCCATTTAAATTAAAAAAAGGACAATATAATTTAAGAGGATTACTTATTTTTTAAATATGTAAAGTAAGGACTAATATAAAAAACAGATGTGTTTTAGTTTCTGGTGTTAAGTTATAGAATGGCCTTAATGAAGATGTCAAAATATGTACTTCATGTTCATTAAATAATTATTTTTTTAGTAATAATATTATAGGTTATTCCTTTTTTAATGGGATAGGTAGACAAGCTGTGTGCTTCAGCCTATTCCTGACTGAATTTATTGACTGAATTTTCTGTCTGTGGTGATCTTGTTAATTTTTCAGAGTTGTACTAATGTATTTGAAATAAAGCATTCATTCATTCATTCAACTCATAACTTTCAGTCTAAAGACTCAGACATCATTGAGTGCATTGCTCCAATTAAAATGAAGGTTGTTTCTGGGAAGAAAAAAAATCTCTGGAGAAATGCTCCATTAGTTAGAAGCGAGAAAAAAAAAAAAAAGGTCAAAAAGCTGAACACAGGTGGAGAAAGACTAGATTCCAGGTTCACTATGACATCTATAAAGAGAGACTTTACAGATATAACTTAAAATTGAAGTATGCTAGAGAATCTTTCTTCTTAGAGATTATCAACAAAAACAATAAACTTATGCCTTATTTGCCTCGCCAGGTTAACAAATCCTCCTGTGTCTGTTACTTCTGAACTCCACTCCACCAGGGCCTGTAATGAATTTGCTAACTTGTTTACTGAGAAAATCCTACAGATTAGAGGATCAGTCTGTACATCCATATCAACTCCAGAACCAAAGCTGTATCCAACTAGAACTTATCTTGACAAAATGTCTCAAATTAGCCAAATAAACTACAAAAGCTTAGAGGAAATCATTCAGCAGCTAAGTTCCTACGCCTGCTGCCTTGATGTTCTACCCACAGCTTTCTTTAAGAAAGTTTTGCCTGTCATGGCGTCTGATTTGACTCAGATAATAAACATGTCCTGTCAGGTGTTTTCCCCCCAGTTCCTAAAAACATGCACGAGTCAAACAAAAAGAACAATTTAGACAAACTATTACTGCAGAACCACAGGCCCATCTCAAACCTCCCCTTTATCAGTAAGATTATTGAAAAAGCTGTATTTCAACATTTATACACCTTCTTAGCAATGACCAGCCGCTTTGACGTTTTCCAGTCTGGCTTCCGTCCTCACCACAGTACAGAGACAGCCCTTATCAAGGTGTTTAATGACATCCATATAAATACAGACTGTGGAAGAACCACAGTGCTGGTTCTACTGGACCTCAGTGCAGCATTCAATACTGTCGATCACTCCATTCTGTTAGAGCGCCTGGAGAATTGGGTCGGCCTTTCTGGTACAGTTCTCAACTGGTTTAAATCCTAAGGACCCTAAGGACAGGGACTTTTGTGTCAGTAGGTAACTTTACATCAAAGACGACAAAAATCACATGTGGGGTTCCCCAAGGTACCATCCTGGGTCCCCTCCTCTTCAATAATTACATGCTCCCTCTAGCTCAGATCATAAAGAAATAACATCAGCTACCATTATGGATGAGAATCGTTAAGGATTTATCAATACTACTACTCTTAATGATACTACTTATCGATTCAGTATTTTATCTGTACCATTATTGATACTTTTTTAATCAAACAAAAGGGTAAAAAATGTTTTTTAAAAATAAATCATGTTTCAAATCATAACTGACTGGTTTATTTTTTAAACATTTGGAACAAAAGCAGACACAATAGGGCCCAGGGCCGTTTTCATACCAGGTTTCAGTACCCACCCCTAGCGTTTATATTATATTTAAGACCTTTTAAAAAATATTTAAGACTTGAACATGATAATACAATGAATTTAAGACTTTTTAAAGACCTTAAATTTTGATTTCTCTCCTGATGCCTACTTCCAGCAGGACAATGCCCCATATTACAAAGATCAGATCACCTGACATTGGTTTAGTGAACATGAATAGCTCTGCTCAACCGGCTATTTCTGTGCGTCCTGGGCAATCACAACAGACCAGCAGAACAACAACGCTTCACACCTGGCATCAGAATCCTTTCTGAGGGGTACCATCATCTAGATATTTTAACCCCTAAACATCAGCGCAGCCACACAGCTCGCTAGGACAACATTTAGTGTACACACATGGGGCTGCAGAGAAGTGACGGCATTACACGTGTAGATGTTAATGATAAATGGACTGAACTTATATAGCGCTTTTTAGCTCATACTTACCACTCAAAGGGCTGTACACTAGAGCCACATTCACCCAATCACTCTCACTAACGCGCACATATTCATACACAGATTAGTAATAAATAAAAAGAATAATGCAGTGACCAAAGCAAGTTCAGTCGGCTCCAAAAGAGAAAAGAAATAAAAACTACTTACAAAAAATCTCCAGACTGTTAAACAGAGCAAAGAAAGCTTAATACTATGTTTTCACATATCTAAGCTTCATTATGAATGTTTACATTATTCTGCATAGGGAAATATTTCCACATAAAACCAAAAACTACCAGGGTTAAAACTACACTTTTAGGAGCTGACCTTTTTTGTTATCGTTTTTTTTTTTTTTCTTTTTTGTAATGATGTGACGCTTAAAGCTTGTAAAATCAGGGGAACTATTAATTTTTACCTGGGGATTTTGTTTATTGTGGAACAATTTTGTTTTTGAGTCAAAAGCAAAAAACATGTAAGCATAAAAGACTACTGATATTTAGAAAAGCTGCTAAAATGAGCTGATCTGTGTAACTGCACTTGGGAAATAGTAAAAAAAAAGAAAAGAAATGATTGACAAAGCTTTCAGCTGAATGTAGCACCTTGATATGTTTGCTGATGAAGAAAGTTTCAGCTTGTGAAAGAACATATTTTTACCAGAGGTGCTCCGGTGAAGAAAACCTTCATCTCCAGAGAGCTTTGCATTTGTTCTAGATGAGTTGACAGCAGTGCTGTTTTGATAATATTACTTTTTGCTTGGGTTTTTTACCAGTTTCAACTTTGCTGTAGGAAACCCGATCCTGTCAGTGGGTGACCCTTCAAAGCGTGCTAGGATGGCATGCTGACAGATGCCAAAACTAATGAAGAGAAAAGAGTCCCTGGCTACTTTCAAAGGTGTCCTGAAAAAAAAAGATCCTAAGTGCATCCGGAGTGCTTTTACACATGTCCAGACCATAGACATAAAATAAGAGTAGACCCCGCATTGACTGTCGCTGCGCAGGAATTACGGTCGCCATCTTGGGGCGGTCGACCTACTACCCTAACCTGCTGATTCAAGCTGAACAAACTAATGATGCCTCAGCACTGTGCGGCTCATTTTTGTTTAAATCAAGGGAGTATCTACGTCAGGGCTCCAGGAATAACTTTTCACAAGTAAGATGAAAAGATATAGTTTATATTTGTGATTAGAATGTGATTACTCTAATATTACGTATAGAGATACAGGTCTGGACGTCCAAGTTTTTGTGACTTAGTCTCTCCAAAACTGCATCTGCTCTGTGAAGGCATCAGAGAATAAACAGCATATATATATATATATATATATATATATATAAATAAATAAATAAATAAATAAATAAATAAATAAATAAATAAATAGATAGATAGATAGATAGATAGATAGATAGATAGATAGATAGATAGATAGATAGATAGATAGATAGATAGATAGATAGATCGATCATGAGAAAATCCTCGTTATCCGATGCTGTAGCACACATATTCCCCATTTACTGGGGGAAAATAGGGAGTACTAATATGGCGGCTGGTGTCTTCAACGCGACTCGTTCTAACAGCAGGCTATTAGCAATCCAGTGTATAATCGAGATCAGTGGTTAAGGCATTTAGCATTTCTGCAATATAGCCAAGATAACAGGTGAGTTTCCAACTAAGACATCTGCTGGAAATGTGTTCATTTTACACCAAGCACCATCAAACAAAGAAAATATCTCCTTTAATAAAAGTGTTCTGATTTGTCTGATGCTGTCTTTAATTCCTGCTGAAAGCAAAGTTGTTCGGCATATCACTTTGTTTTTATCAGGTACTATGTTATACACTGGAGTAAATATTAATGATCAAATACAAATCCTCTAAATTTCATCAGAACAAAAACACACACTGACCTCAAGTAGGACTTCATCTCTAGCTTTTATAGGAGCTGATTGGTTGACACCTTCATCAAAATCCTCAAACACTGGGGCAGGAGCAAAAGAGGAGGATGAGGAGGAAGTGGAGGATGAAGAGGAGGAACTGTCACTGGGAAAATAAAAAGGCAAGTATTACAGTTTTCTTTAATTCCAGTCTATATGTAAAATGTCTTGTGTCAAATACAAAAAAACAATGGTGCAAATGATCAGTGGGTATTGTGTATGATGATTTGGGTCCATGTACATGTGTAAACACCTGTCTGAATCCTCTGAATCCTCATCCACACACTCAAATTTCACCAGGAGTGATGCTGCTGATGAAGCTGTTCGAACAGCTCCCATTTCCTCTTCCAGTGTTTGTGTGGCATCATGCGTTACCATGGTGACCTCCATTTCTTTCCCCTCTTTTGATGCCAGATTGTGACTGTTCATCTCTGGTAAAGTGCTGCTGGTCTCTGTATGGGAACGCTTGCCTAGTTCCTCACTCTGAAAGTCCTCCTCCTTACACACAGAACCCAACGGCAGCCCATGCGTTCCCCCTGCCTCTGTTTGTAAGTTATCATTTCTGGTCACAGGAAGATTTTCCAGCCGAGTTGTCATGGTGACCTCCATCCCTTCGTCCTTTATCAGCGATAGCGAATTCTGGTCATCATCATCTGGGAAGTTTCCATCCATCTGAGCGTTACGTCAGACTGTAGGGCAGAATTAGACATGAAGCGGCTGCTAAACCTCTTACTAGTTGTTAAAGGATAAAATGTAAAATTTATTCAAATAAGCACCAAGTCTGAATCGTTTAACCAAACCTTTTGAACGTCTAATCAGAGCGTCTAATACAAGTTACAGAGCAACACTTCCCTGGCGCTATCTGCTCATTTAAGAACAAAACGAGAAAATAAATACCGAAAATACAATTCCAACGTGTTACTGTCGGCCATCAGCATCCAAACTTAGCTCCGGTAGCTAACAGGCTAACCGTTCAGTTTTAGACTCACGTGGATTCATTAAAGCAGCACGAGCCCAGAAAGCTCCCGTTAACGTAATAAACGCAGAGATACCACCGTAACGCCGGCTCTGTCTACAGCAATACCTTTCCGTCTAACAGCTGTGTGATGAGAGGAGAGGTTAAATCCACGCTGAGCGCACGCACACAGCGGTGTAGAACCAACCGTACAACTACTTCCTGTTCTCACTTTCAAAATAAAACAAATAAGAAGAAAAGCTACAGCCTGAATATGCGCTCATTGCTACAAAACGCTCAATGAAAACACGCAATGGGAATCAAGCCTGCCTGGAAACCCAGATGTGAACAAGTTCAGGGGTTTCCATAAAACTTTGTGTGGAATCCATACTAAAAGTGTAAGTACGGCAAGACAAAGAAATTGCCGTACACCAATAAATATTCAAAGCCCTTAATAATCAAGCTCCATCATATATCAGAGCTCTGATTATCCCGTATGTTCATAACAGAGCACTTCGCTCTCAGACTGCATGTCTACTGGTGGTTCGTAGAGTCTCTAAAAGTAGAATGGGAGGCAGATCTGTTAGCTATCAGGCTCCTCTCCTGTGGAACCAACTCCCAGTTTTGGTTTGTGAGGCAGACACCCTGTCTACTTTTAAGACTAGGCTTAAAACTTTCCTTTTTGACAAAGCTAGAGTGGCTCATGTTACCCTGAGCTATCCCTGTAGTTATGCTACTATAGGCTTAGGCTAATGGAGGACATCAGGGCCTAATTTATCACTCTGCTGAGTTCTCCTACTGTTCTCCAATTTGTATTGCTTGTTATTATTTCATCTTGTCTCATTCTTTTGTACTGTGGACCTATGAAAAAACGCTGGCCCCACCTTGGCCTCCCCTAAAAATTTGGTGTAGAACGACCACTAATGATTGCTGTTTTCAACGTCAGATGAAAGCCGGCCCGTGCTCCTGTTGAAATTCTTCTGAGACTGTGCGCTCACAGGAGGAATGAGAGGTTCTCCTGCAACTCACTACTTTACCATCAGTGTCGGCAATTTCCCCCATCTCCAAAATGAGCGTATGCCTGGGTCAGAGCTGCCGTGAGGACCGCACGTTTTCCTGTCATATTGTTTTGTTATACATCCCAGGTTTTGAATGTAAAATGGCTCCAGGCCACATTTTGTGCGTACACAAGCTTTATAAATGAGACCCCTGGACATTTTTAATAAAAAGAAATCACTCCTTATTTTAGGCAAATTTGTACTGTTTGTACCTGGAGAGAACCCACATGCACAGGGAGAACATGGAAACTCCATGTTTCTCCAGGAATTTCTTGCTGCAAGGTAATAGTACTACGAATTGTGCCACTGAGCAGCCCCTCCAATACAATCAATAAAATTCCAAATGATTAAAATAGGAAAAGACATGGACATAAAACTGACATAAATCAACATATAATCAACATAAAACCAACCAACCAACAGCCTAAAAGCCAGAGAGAAAGGATGTATTTTTAAAAGAGATTTTAAATTGGCAAGGAAGGATGTCCTATTAATTACTATGCTAATTAATTATAAAGTATAATTAAGTAGACTTAATTAATTCGACTTAATACAAATAACCTTAAATATTTTTGATATGTATTTATCTGAGTTCCACAGTTAGTCCAAGTCTTATTTTGAAAGTAGCTTGTGGTTTCCTCCACGTGGTGAGGCCTATTTATGTGAACTTGCAGGAAGTATAAGCACCTGTACAGAAAGGCAGAGCACATGGGATCAGTAGGTAGCCAGAAATTGGTCTTTAGCCCAGCCTAATAAAAAATGGGTGGGACAAATAATTATAATTGAAAGTAAGTTTATTTGTAAGTTCTCTATGGAGAAAATACAGGCCGAGGGGAATGAGAATGGACATTCTCTGATCAATTGAACATCTTTGAATTGATAGGAGAGAAAAAATCAGGACTAGCTATAAGATAATGTGGAGACACAAACACAGCAAATCTGGGTAATTTCAATAAACGGTGGCTGCCTGTCAAGGTCATTATTTATGTGTATGAAAGTAGTGTTTCTCAAAAATGCCCATTACATCATTATTCCAGATACCCAGGACACATAAAATTGTTCTTTTTTTAAATCAAACACGATATTAGATTAATTAGTTAAGAAAAGGGGGAAATACAGTTAGTTTGCAAGCAGATGGTCTAAAAAATGGGTCTACAGCATGCAGACAACACAATCTTTTTTTCTGACTTTAAGAAAGCATCAGAGTTGACTATAAAGGCTCAATCTGAATAATCAGATTCACATCCAGGCAACAAAACACCTGATTATCATTAATCTAGAGGTTGTATCAATGTTCAATGGCTCGCCCGCTGTTCTATGAAGGTTATTTTGTTCCAAAAGTATTTGTGCCTTGTGCGCATGAATTTGAAGTTGTAGAGAGGGTTCCATTCCAAGTTTTGTATTTGTAGAATAAAAAAAAAATCACAAGTACACTTTTTTTTACATCTGTTCAAATTTTAAGTGCAAGTACACAAATTCTGTTCCGTGAGTTGCACATCAGAAATGTCTTCCATTCAGTTTTGCTACAGTTGATCTAAAACAAATGGTGCAAAACAAAGTCAAACACATGTATTAATATCTTCAACAAATAATGTTTTATATATTTTTTTCCTTATCACAAATACAAATCAATGAATATCACTGCACAAATCTGCTGCTGTGAGTCACAAATTCAACTTTACAAGTTACGTCTTCATTTTCACTTTTGACACAAATGTCTCACCGGTAAAATGATCTGTGACTTGTGGGTAGTACCCTCGATCAGACAGCAGGGGGCGTTGCCTGCTCGGTCAGGCTGTACCAACCGGAAGTACAACAACTAACAAGTAAGCGGCTGACAGGTAGAGAAAAAAGAAGGATGTATAGAGCCAGTGGAGTTCTTTTCTAGATAAAAAATAACGTAGCAAGACATAATTTCACATGTAGGGTATTCACTACTGAAGCAGGACTAAACTTCTTTGAGCAGATAAAAAACATGAACAATTATGCAAAAACGATGTGCAAAAGCAACACGAGAAATTATCCCATGTTTATCCTGTTACACCTGTTCTAATTTAAAAATGATTTACTGTTAACAGCAGTGTTTAAGTCTGTGAATCTAAAATAACATATAGAAGTATGCAAGACAGGATATTTGGTTTTCATAAATTCCTGCTCATGAATCTCAGGAAAACTAAACTTGTCATGATCATCTGGATCAGGTTCCTCTGTAAAGTCAGACCGTTTTGATGTTTTTGGGGTTCTGCATCAAACAAATAGAACACGTGAAAACAGCATAAAAAATAAGTATTTTTTTAACAGCTAAATTAAGGGTGAGTCCTAGTTCTGTATCACACTCCCCAATATTGTTAAATTTGATTGATTGTACTTTGTTTCCTTTTTTTTATCCTTTTTAATCCTAGTCTGTTAATTTTCCGAGTAGGTAACACAAAGACTGACAAAAAGACAGACAGATACAAGGGATGCAAGTTATCAATACATTATTAATAAAGTTCATTGATCTTATCGCTTGACTAACAATTAATTGATAAGCGGCCATTTTCTAAAATGCCTTAGTTTTCTTAGGTATCAAGAGGGTCTTTCCATAGACATCATATACGTAGACGCACGTCAACGTCACCGCCATATTGTATGTGGCTGAAAAAATTTGAGTTCTGTTATTGTGAACGTGAATCAGAAAAGATGCGTCATTCCTGTGCTGCATGGAAATGTATTCTGGCTGATTTCACTACTTGTATCTGCCTTCTACATATATATAGAAGGCAGATACAAGATATATATATATATATATATATATATATATATATATATATATATATATATATATATATTTGTGTATGTGTTATGAATATAAGGACCGATTTGTTAAATCTAAACATTGTGGTCTTCATTATTTCATAAAACCGTGTCACATGTGAACCTTTTTTGGGGGAGTATTAAAGAGGTAAAATTAATAATATGATTAAAAAAAAGTCCTAGGTCAGTAAAGTAATAAAAAAAACAAACACAAAAGTGATAATGTTATGAGAAAAACGTCATATTATGAGAATTAAGAGGGAACATTTCCAGAATAGTCACAGTTTGCAGAATTATTTCACTCCTGGAGTAACAGGGCCAGGTTAGATTATTTTAAATAATTTTATTCTTTAGGAGAATACATTCAGAATGAAGCTAAAGGGATACGAAAATAAACTTGCAATATTACAAAAACAAAAATACTACGAATACAAAGTATATTCAGAGATTAAAGTCCCTCTGATACTGTTTAAGTGACTGAGTAACTGCAGATTTGCCCCATTTAAGATGGCGGACGCTCTGACGCATCGCACCATAGGCAGAACCCGTCCAATGTCGCGTCTACGTACATGGCCGTTTCTCAATATGCGTTCTTGAGCGTTCTCGTGTGCTCGTGTACTCGTGACACGTCATCAGCCTCAGCCCGAGCACTGTTCCAATGCTGAGAACGCCAAATCGAGAACGTGCCGAATTCCCCGGATGTTGTTCTCGCCCGCCCTCTTTATCGAGCATGCATCAGAGCAGACTTGTGCGTTCTTCAGACTGACCGCTTGCCCAGAATGCACCGCGGCCGCAGCTTGATTTGAGACAGCGCAAACAGAGCTCACAGCGGTAAGTTAAAAAATTCCCTTTTCTGCTGCTGTTGTTCAAAAGTATGTTTTAAGATCGTTTGAGGCGAGAATATTATACTTTTTTTTTTACTTCTCTATGTGGCCTGTTTACAGAGTTGGTGCGTAATTAAAAAAAAGTAGTGTGCATAATACCGCTGGTTATGATTTATTTGTTTTGTGTTTATCTGACTGACGTGTGTTGCTTTATTAACTCAATACTTGCTGGAATAAATGCTGCTCCCTAGGACGGCTGCAGCATATAAAATAAATAAATAAATACATTCTATAAATGTTTTTCCTATCTAAGTGAGTTTCTTCTGAGTCAGGACACGAATAATTGAGAGGAGAAAGAGGGAAAGAAAATAATAGTAATATTAGTATATGAAAAAACAGACATTTATTTTATACAAATGTTTTATCTTTGGAACAGAATGAAGGTGTAATATATTCAACAAATTATTAACAGTTACTAACATGGTTTAAAACAACAAAATAACTCATTGAGATCTTATACAAACAGACAATGCCTATAAACTTACAATTAAAAATAGTTGGAATGGAAATTAATTTACGCATTATTTTATGTATTTTTCCAGGTGGTTAAAAATGAAATGAAGCAGCATGTGAACATGACTAGAACTGATCTACATTAGGTCAGGTGTAGTCATGTTCACTTAAACATGCAGCCAGCTGGAGCAGCATTCTGTCTTCAGCCGCTGGATGGTCATCCTCCTCTGGGTCCACCTCCTCATCCTCCACGTCCAGCTGGTCCCCTGCCTCTATACTAATATTGTGGAGGATGCAGCAGAGGGCGATTACTTTTGGGGCAAACGTCAGGCAGACCTCCAACGCCCTGAAGAAGATGAAACGCCATCGTGTCTTCAGATCACCAAAGACACGCTCAGTGATGTTTATCAGCCTTGTCGTGGTGCCTGTTGTAGCGTGCCTCCACTTGACCTGTACCAAATATAAAATTAACTTGTAATTTAGGTAATATGCTGATCTGTCTTAATCTTCTATCCAATTGATATAATCTATGTATCAATTGTGTGTCAGCAGCTGAAGGAGGAGGACGATGGTGGCCCTGTTCAGCCTGAAGGCTGGTTTCAGGTCCCCTTCATTAAAAAATATTTGGAGGATCGGCACAGAGGTGTTTATCCTCACATATTTTGTTTCTGTTTCTTCCTGTAAATAAAAAATGCCAAATGTTAATTGTTTTTTGTCACGTTTTCTATGCATAAAACTATACCTGTTTAACACGCAGATTATTATAGTTCTCAAGAAAGAAAAGATAAAATGTATAGTGTTGTAAAACTAGTCAAGTATAGTAAATGTAACAAATGGCTTCCCTTCTCTGGTATTTTTACCATTTCACTGAAAAAATGGGCTGAACTAACTGCACATAATTTATAGATTAATCACTGTAAAGGTGGACAGACATAAAAATGTTTTTTTTTTCCTTCCTTAATGATCAATGCTGTGAAGGTCAGGAGGTGCAATAAAGTAGCTTAACCCTACTGTTATTAATGTTAAAACTGGGTCTTCATTTTTATTAATATAGGAAAAATAGTCACAATTTCAACCTGATCACGTTTTTAATATCATCATCAATGGGGATTTTTTTTAAAGATAAAAGTAGGAAATAGGCTGTCAATCCTAAAATGCCTACCAGTTGGCAATAGATGGGTGAGCAAAGCCTGCCTTCTGAGCCTCCTCTGCCGCATCAATCTTCTCCTTGCTCGGATTTGCCTCCTCAGCTGCATCACCTCCTCTTCAGCCTGCTGGTAAAGCTGACCAACGACCGAAGCAACAGCAATATTGCTCGTATGGCTCATTTTGCTTCTACAAAGTGCTGATTTTTAAAGAAGAATCAATCGCCTCTATAACTAGAACAATTACAACTCCCCACAAAGAAATTCCCGCTATTGCTGGTTTTATACCCACAGTTCTGTAATTATTTTAGATATTTTTTATACTTTGAAATTAATTTAAATAAAAAACGTTTTCAATAAGATATGATGGTGTAGTGTATAAATAGTTTTGAACGTTAAAGGAATGCTCAAGCGCTGTGGGTGTGATGACATCACGAGTATACTTCTGTTCCAATGCACAATACGTGCTGCGTGCTCGCGTTCTCGTCAAGTCCGATCTTCCTGTGTTCTTACCGAGAACAGACTTGACGAGAACGCGAGTACGGACTCGCGTTCTCGTGAATTGAGAAACGGCGCATGTCTATGGATAAGCACTCCAGTAGCTCAGTGGTCTTTCCATAACATGAAGGGCTTTAGAAAGATCGGCAGCTCCCTCTGCTGGATGGAAGCCATTATACAACACTGAAAGAAGGTCTAAGCAATCGTTCAGTTAATCGAATGGAACAAATTAATTGAGAACTAATCTTAAGAATATTTTGTTTATCCCCAGGGAAAATCAACAATAAAATGTAAACTAAAATTAACGGATAAAGGTGTACTCAGACAGAGTAGGCTTTCGTCAAATCAGCAAGGAAATCCAAAATACACACTGCAGAACAGAATGGCGAGAAGAACGAGCACATTGTCATCCCATATGTTGCTGGAGTCTCAGGAGGATTTTTCTCTAAACACAAGATCACAGTACATTTCAAACCCAACAGGACCCTCAGATAGAGGCTGGTCCATCCTAAGGACAAAACCCCCAAACCTAAGATGAGCGGAGTGGTGTATGCGGTTCAGTGTAATGAGGAATGTTCTAATCTTTATATTGGAGAAACCAAATGATCTCTTCACAGACGCATGCCTCAACTCAGGAGAGCTACTTCCTCCGGACAAGACTCAGCCGTCCACCTTCACCTCAAGGATAAAGGACTCTTGAGAACCAAAATGTTCACATTTTGGAAAGACAAGGCAGATGGTTTGAGAGAGGGGTAAAGTGCTTTACTGAAGGAGCTATGACGCCCTATTTGTTCCTACATTTCTCAACACACACAGATGCAAACAAGTGTACTCAGAACTCTGACATCTGCAACAGTCATCAATTAAGTGGATAATGAATATATGGCATATACAAACATGACACATGACTGAATAGTTTAGTATGTGAACTGTTACAATTGATTCACTGTATGCTGTTTCTCCAGATGTATCTGTATATGTGGAAATTATTAATCAAGTCAACCTTTGTTCAAACTTCTCTGTTGCTCCAAACAGGCGAAGCGGATATTTTTGCAGAAGTGGTAGTCTTGGTCCATCTTGACTTCTCCAAAGATCCACAGTAGCAGTGGCATTCTCAGTAGCAGTGGAACGGTGGCCGCATGGTTGATCCCCTTCATCCAGATTAATATCAAAATATCATCCTTCTCCATCCATGGAAATATCGGCATTACAAAATTATGAATCTTTGCATTACACTTTACTTTCAATGAGTGCTTTGGACAAAATTAAGAGCTGGTACTCCCCTTAATGTTATACAAAAATGGAACAGAAACATGAGTAATATTTTTATATAGATCTAACAATAGATCAATGATGTCACTGTACAGAAATGACAAAGAACAGAAGAACAAAGGCAGTTTTAAATCAAATCCACATGAGCCAAATTCAGTATCATGAAGCTACTTTTAACTTCAAGCCTCATGGTGTTAATATGGACATTAAAATAACATACAAAAAATACAAAAACAAAACAGTCCTTAAAAACATAATGAACAGATAAGTTTTAGACTTAAGATTTCGATAAGCTCATTACAGTTATAGTTTCCTTCTGTAACAAAATTGTCTGTATTGGTCCTGGCCTCAACAAACCCATGTCATTTTAGCAGTATTATCTTACTATTAATCTAAAAGTATGTTACTATTGTCAAAAACTTAATATACTGACCAGCCATACACAGGGTCTCTGCTTGCACATTTAAATATTTAATCATATTTAATATCAAATTGTCCCTCAGGTAACATAAGCTATATATAGAAAGTGTGAAATTTAAAAAGTCATCAGGCCTGAACTTGTGTAGTCGACTAGAGGAGAAAAAAAACAAGCTGTCTCCACATCTATTACAGAGCAGGGACAGATATGAACCCGAGATAGCAAAAGGTTAAAAGATAAAGCCAAAAGAAGCAGAAAACATGAGCCATATTGTGAGAACATATCACTTCATCAGGTTTATAGGTGACCCGCATGCGCAGATAACAGAAGGAGACGTCACACAGCAGTGCACTACAGAAGTAATAGTGAATGTAAGTTTTGTTTAAAAACGCTCAAAAATAACCCAGGATCAAGAGATGTGATGAGTATGAATTTACTGCCCCTTTCCAAAAAAACTCTAAGTAATTTACGGTGTTGGTCAAAATTAAGCTTATCATTAATTGGTAAAAAAAAATTAGTCAAGATATTTACAAAACCACAGATTAATTATACAACAAGCAAGCTGCCTCTTGACCACCCCCTATTCCCTTCTGTCTAGGTTTAATAAGGTCATAAGTAGCTTCCTGTGGAAGGGTAGGAAGCTTGCTTTTAATGAAAAGAAACTATGCATCAGTACAAGAGGGTGCCTAAGAATAGACTGATATCACCATGCCTTCAGTCTCAATCAGCTATTTAAGTCAAATATGCCAGAGGCCTGTGCTCCTGCCTGGGTAGCAATAGAGAAAGAGTTTATAGAACCCTTTCCAATGCAGGCCTTCCTCACTCAGACTGGAGGTGATGTACCTTACAGAAACTCTGTGTTGGAATTTTCTAGAGAAAGTTGGAGATGGGCCCATCAGACGTGCCGTTTGAACTATTACCACACTATGGGATCATCAATATGGTATAATAAGTCAGTGAAAATTAACAAAAGAAAAATAAATCAGTCATATGGGTGCCGTAAGTAGGGGTTGGCAAACCCGAATTCAGCCACACACAGAGTTTCGTCTTAGGAGGTTTATCGAAAGAGATTGGTTGTGGAAGACGAGACCAGAGAACTGTACCAGACAGGAGCTGGTGGTCGGAGATGAGCAGATAGCTGAAGGGTGCAGCTCTGAGCAGAGCAGCACCGGGCGGAGGAACCCAGGGAACCACCAGGGCAGACAGACCATTCGTTTGGGACTGCGTGGAGTCCGGTAGCCCAGCAGGAAGGAGACATGAGCACTTGGCAGGTCACGATAAGCGAGGCTGAGTGAGACAGGGTGAGAACAGGAAAACGTTCCGGCTGGGATGAGTTGACTGAGGGGGGTTTATGTAGGCTGGTGGACAGGTGGATCGAATCAACTTAATTAGGAGGAGCAGGTGGAGGTGATCAAGGGTGGAGTGATGACTGGAGGTAACTGGGCTGGATGAGTCGTGGAAAAGTCGGTAAATGTCCAAAGTAGAACAGGCAAAAACTGAACCCTGACATTGGGAAAATTAGGTGAAGGCAGGGGTAAAGTTGCTGAAAGATCTATTTGATGAGAAACACTTGGTCTCTTTTGAGCAGTGCATATCTAAATAGAGTATCCCAAGCAAAGAGTTTTTGAAGTTCCTTGAAATAAGGAGCTGTATCAAAACAGTAGATAGAAAGATCAAATTTACACCTGTTTTTTGTATTCAAGAGCTATGGCAATCAGGCTGGAAAATTAAAGAGGGACATCCCGATTATATGATATGTGTAGAAAACATCAACTCCCAAACTACGAAGGGGTTAAGCTAGCATGGGAAAAAAAAGATCTTGGGGCACCTATTGACTCAGAGCTCTGGGAGGAAATAATTAGGTTCTGGTACACTCTAGCCAGAAACATACAGACGTTGCTTATTTCATTTAGAATACTGAATAGGAACTACTGGACCCTTGAAAAAATTTCTAAGTTAGGACTTAGGGATAATGATAAGTGCTGGAGATGTGAGAAGGAAAGGGCCACATTGGTACATACGTTCTATGAATGTGAGATAGTGCACAACCTTTGGGCGGCTGATATCCAGTGTATCAATAAGGTACTGAAGGTAGAGTTCAGGGAGGGACTGGGTTTATGTATTCTGGGTATTTTGCCAATGAAATCTGGGCTATCCACACAAATGCACATATGGGTGAAACTAGCTCTTGCAATAGGAAACAGGGTAGTCTTGAGACACTGGAAGTCAAAAGAAAAGGAATCGAGACTTAATGAATGGGAACACGAATTAACCAAGATAGCTTCTTTTGAACAGCTAATTTACAAGATTAATAATAGTTTAAATCTCTTCTCGAAGGTATGGGAACCTTATTTAGGAATGATTAGAAAGTGATGGTCATAATGGCTAATGCCTGTACATTCCCCCATGTATCTCATATATGTGTGGGATCAAGGAATATAAATGTCATGTAACATTATTTGGTGATGAAAATAACTGTCAAGAATGTGCACTTTATTATTTGTCTTTAAGTTTCTTTTATTTAATTTGCTTGGGTTTGTTCTATTTTTTTCTCTCAATGTGAACTTAAACTTATTTGTAATGCTTATGTTTATACACTGGTTCTGTATTTGAAAAGTCGATAAAGAAGCTAAATTAAAAAAAGAAGAAAATGAAAAAAAAAACCCTCAAAGGAAAAAAAGGTAGATACAGGCATCTCTCCTTGTTATTGTTAAGAAGTTGTTGAGCGATTGGAGCAGACAATATTAAGACCATAGCAAGACTACATAAGGTAAGAAAAAAGCAGCACTGCTATAAACAATGGTCTTTATGGAGTGCTAATTTCCACTGCTGTGTGTGGATGTGTAGTTGGAATCAGGAGAGCGACGTGACCATTCAGACTGCGGACACTTTAAAAAAAATACATACATATCCGAATTAGTATCACATACGGAAGTGGCACAGATCTGATTTTTTTATGGTGAACAGATTGGAATTGGGCCATTCACACTGCCATGAAAAACACAAAATGGGTCACATTTGGGCCAAAATATTGGATTTGGGTTGTATTTCCCTGCAAGGTCAAGGTAGCCTTAGATTCTGTTCTCCCTTGGCTCCTGCCAGTTCAGTGCCCCTCTTTTCCGCAGCTGATTGTTCACTCAGTTCACCTGGCCTAATTAACTGGGTCGGCGTTTCTGGTTCAGCACTCGACTGATTTAAATCCAACTTAAAAGACAGGGACTTTTTTTCTGTGTGTGTGTCAGTAGGTAACTTTACATCAGAGATGACAAAAATCACGTGTGGGGTCCATCCTGGGTCCCCTCCTTTTCAATATCTACATGCTCCCTCTTGCTCAGTTCATAAAAAAACAACATCAGTTACCATAACTATGCAGACGACACACAGCTCTACATCACCATGTCCCCAGGTAACTATGAACCCATTCAAGCCGTGGGTAAAAGCTTAGAAGAAATCAATGCATGGATGTGCCAACATTTTCTTCAATTGAATAGAAACAAAACTGAAGTAATAATTTTTGGACTAATATAGGAGAGATCAAAAGTTATCACACAAGCTTCAGCTGCTTCAGCTAGGAACCACTGATCAGGCCCGAAATCTGGGAGTAGTGATGGACTCAGACCTGAACCTCCAAAAGCATCTAAAGACAATTACAAGGTTATCCTTCTATCACCTGAAGAACATTTCCAGGATTAAAGGACTAATGTCTCTGCAGGATCTGGAAAAACTAATCCATGCGTTTATCTTTAATAGAACTGATCACTGCAACAATGTTTTCATATGTCTGCCTAAAAAGAGGATCAGACAGCTGTAGGTGATGCAGAACGCTGCTGCCCGTGTCCTCACTAAGACTAAGAAAGTAGAGCACATCACCCCAGCTCTAAAGTCCTTACACTGGCTCCCTGTATCTCAGAGAATAGACTTTAAAATACTTATGTTAGTCTATAAATCCCTGAATGGCTTAGCACCTAAATACATCACAGACTTGTTATCAGTGTATCAACCATCCAGACCACTTCAGGTCTTCTGGCTCCAGCCTGCTCTGCATACCTAGAACCAGAACCAAACACGGAGAAGCAGCATTTAGTCCGTATGCTCCACTTATCTGGAACAAACTTCCAGAAAACTGTAAAAGGGCTGAAAGCCTGAGTTCTCTTAAATCAAGATCAAAAACACATTTGTTTAGGATTGCCTTCAACTGTTCAAGTTAATTTTTTTACTGAAACATCATTAGTTCAACTTTGAAGTCCAACTGTTTTTAATATTTGCTTTTAGTTTATTTTGTTTCTATAGTTTATTCCAACTTGCTTTTAGTCTGTTTTATTTTCCTATATTTTAATCATATAAAGCACTTTGCATTGTCTCTGTACTGAAATGTGCTATATAAACAAATTTGCCTTTCCTTGCCTAAATATCCACCCAGTGTTTCCCTCTGTCTCTTCTCATTTATATTCTGAATCTGCTCACTCTGTCACCCCCATTCACACATTCTCCTTCATCTGTGCATTCTCTGTTATGACACAAATAAAAGCCATTCTAGTCAATAGGGCATTTCCCACAGGCTTCTTGGCATTACGGCAATATGCATCAAGTCTATTTGTGATGGATGATTGAGCGAAATGTGTGTGTTTCTAAAAAGCAGATGAGCCAGACAGGAAGTCAGGTGCAGGAAGTGTAAAGTGGATCCGGTATGATGTAAAAATTAAGAGGGAGGAGGCACAGCTGTCAGGATGCATGCACCGATTCAGTTTGGATTGCTGCATGGCACACTTTGCAAGGAAAGGATGAAGCGCATGCGTAACATAGTCAGTGTGAAACCGGCTCCAGACTCATTGTCAGGTCGTTTGTCTTCATCCATGATCCTGCCCTGTTCTGGCTTCATTCGTGCTATTGTTGTGAAATCAGACGAGAAAGAAACAACAGTAGGATTCTATGGCTAAGGCAACAAGAAATGTGAAAAGCTGCATGCATCAAAGGGCTACCCCTCAGCAGGGCGCCACCACAGTGAATCCAGGCTCTCGCCCTCATTTTTTTTGTTTTGCCCACTGCGTGGAGAATTGCAGGGGAGACAAAGTCACTGGGGTCGGAATGGAGTTTGGAGACCCACGAACATATGCAGGCTGGGCCAGGCTAAGTAAAGTCAAGTAAAGAACATTGTGTTCTTCATTATTTCATAAAACCGTGTCACATGTGAACCTTTAGGAACAGACTTTTTGGGTGAGTATTAAAGAGGTAAAATTAATAATATGAGAAAAAAAGTCCTAGGTCAATAAAGTAAAAATAAACAAACAAACAAACACAAAAGTGATAATGTTATGATAAAAACATCATATTATGAGAATTAAGGGGGAACATTTCCAAAATAATCACAGTTTGCAGAATTATTTCACTCCTGGAGTAATAGGTCCAGGTTAGATTATTTTAAATATTTTTATTCTTTAGGAGAATAAATTCAGGAGAATGAAGCTAAAGGGTACGAAAATAAACTTGTAATAGTACAAAAAAATACTACGAATACAAAGTATATTCAGAGATTAAAGTCCCTCTGATACTGTTTAAGTGACTGAGTAACTGCAGATTTGCCACATTTAAGATGGCGGACGCTCTGACGCATCGCAGCATAGGCAGAACCCGCCCAATGACGCGTCTACTCTTATATTATGTCTATGGTCATAAACACCACCCATTAAGATCCTCAGCCACCCACTTCCTTCTATAGAACTTGTGTTTGAGATGGTGCACTTGGATCTCCGGTATAGAGTGCTGAGGTTGTGCACTAATATACTGAGACAATGCTTTCAGTAACTCTCATCAATGCCTTTCTTCCTTGAAGTGGGCAGTCTGCAGTATATAAAGTCAGTTTTTAAGTTTCTCTGTTTTATGGGGCCCTGCTTATGCACTACTTATTTTATTCTATAGTATTGATAGAACATTTGTCTTTGCACTTTACTACAAAAAAAAAAAGTCAGCATTGTCCAGAAGGTGGCTGAGGCAAGTGTAAATACAAACAGTAGATGGCAGCACGTTGCCTTTTCCTTCTTCCCAAGCTTTCTAAATAGTATCCATGTGAGCTTTTGAACCCTGAACTCTTCACCAAAAAATAATCAGCTTTATTCGATACCATGTAAATTCCGATAAAGCTTACTTTTTCTTTCTTTTTTTCAACACCACATACTGATGGATGTTTGGATGTGAAATGCACACATAAGTTCTTGAATGGCGGACAAGTCATCTTCAGCCAAGAAATTTATTAAAAACCTTTTTTGTTTTAGGACATTTCTGCTTCAGGACAGCCAAGCAGCTGTCAGGCTCTGTTTTGGTTTCTCACTTTTCTAAATATCTGTTCCTGACCTTCCTTTGGCTGAATATCAGTACTGCATCTGTTGTAAGATGTTCACAATACTTCAGATAGAACATTTCTGATTACAATCAGCTGTGTTTTTTTTTAACTGCATGTTTTAAATTAAAAAGTTCAAACCATTTAAGGTCTTCAGTAAAAAAAAGGAAGCTGCCCATAGTGTTTAAAGTATCTGTTTTCACCCACTAAGAAGTGTCAAATAACTGCTACATAAAATTCTGAATGGCTACCATTGTTACAGAGATATTCAGTTTACACCACTTAGGTGTGTAAGGTTCTAAAGAAACTCACACAACAAACACAACATGTCACAAAGACTGCAAAGCAGAAAAACCCTTGCAGCAGTAACATTCTGAGGTGGTTAAAATGACATATATGGGCCTTTCTAAAAGTTTACGTCATCTGTAAGAATAGCTGCTCTAGAAACTTCGCAGGAATCATAGTTGTGTTCCCCCAAGGAGTTGAGAAATATGCTATTGTTGTCTGTCTGTGTGACTCACCTCTCCAGAATGCCAGAATCGTGGTGGTGTCTCAATCCAAGGAAAGCTGAAAACTAACAAATTTCACTGATCTACTACATTTGTGTCCTTTGATAAAAACCAAGTCTCTACAGCAAAACTGACCAAACTCCAAAATATACTCAGATTTTCTCAAAGGATACAACTGAAAGGAGACATAGAAATCAGAAACACTCTTTGTGAAAATTCAGTGATAAAGTAAAAAAAAAAAACTTGTGGAAATAGACATACTTTACTGTCATTCAACTAAACATTCATAATGTACATCTGAGCGAAATTTCATTCCGAGGCTTAGAGTAAAAACAGAAGACACCAGAGAAACACTATAAATATACGTTTTTGTCATTTGTCTGGAATGTAGCCCCAAACAACAAAAAATACATTTTAAAAGAAAAGTTATGTGTAGGACCATAAATGCAACAATAAATGGACCATATGATGATGAAGATAGTGCAGTTATTCAGTACAATACAGTTCACCACGTCCATGTAAAGTGACTAATTTTGTGTGTATGGGAGGGGGATTATTATGAGTTTAGCAATCTTTTGACATCAGGAATGAAGCTGTTGTGGAATCTGGTTGTTCTGCATTTGAAGCTGCAGCAACTCTGGTCAGAGGGCTGCAGGGTGAGCAGTCCATGATGGGGGTGCAAGTGATCTTTTATGGTTGTCTCAGCCTTGGTCATGCAGCATCTGCGAGCAGTGTCATGGATGGAGGAATGCGCTGTCCTGATTATTCTCTCTGCTGTCCTCACCACTCTTTTTACACATTTTCAGTGTATGTCCAGTGCATTGCTGGCCCCAGACTGGAGCACTGTATTGTACAAGTGTCTAAACAAATCTTCCATGGACCGACTGCAAGTTGTACAGAATGCAGCTGCAAGGGTTTTGTCTAAACCAATGGGAGATCGCACATTACTCCTGGCTACCAATTAGTTTTAGAGTACATTTTAAAATTTTTACCATTACTTGCAGAACCTTGTATGGCCAAACACAATTTTTCATCCAAGATCTGTTGCATGCACACATTATCGGTCTCAAGATCTTTTAACTGTTGTCAGGACACGTTTTAAAACAAGAGGTGATTGTGCATTCTGTGTGGTTGCTCCAAGACTCTGGAACTCTCTCCATCTAGCCTTGAGAACCTTACATGCTGTGGAAACTTTGAGAAAACACTTGAGAACATCTTGCAACAACACAATGTTTGAGTGGGCAGAGGCAGGCTGGGGTCTTTTCACACACTTGTACTCTGACTACCATCTGGAGCGTGAGGCCTGGAGGAGGGAGCGGGCCATCTAGCCAGGGTCTGGGCTGGGGTTGAGTCTTGTATGTCAATCGGGGTTGGGAGTGGTATTTCTGCTATCCCCAAAATTGAGGTGTGGGGTCCTAGCGTAGAGGGTAGAATGCAGTCTCGGTGGCTCAGTGCAGCCTTCATGGCAGAGGTGTGCTGTGTGTGGGTAGCAAAACAAGCTGGTCTGGGCACCTCTGGGATTGTGCGGTGAATGGCTGGTCTAATGGCTGGCTCATTCGAATTGTGTTGATCTCTTCTCTGGATGGATCATTTTGGGGATTGTTGGGGCAGGATTGGGGCAGTGGGATGGAGTTTGGGTACGGATCGGGTTTGCCCAGGTTGCAGTGATGCTAAGCACTGGTCTCAGCTTGTGGCTTAGGCAGTCTGCTCTACCCCATCCTGGTGATCCCCATCACCAGGATGTGTGTGGTGAGTGCAAGTGTGTGTACAGCGTCTAAGTGTATTTGCATGTGTGGGCATCAGGGTGGGAAATCCTGAATGTGACTGTGTGCCTGTGATTATGTGCGTTGTCAAAATTCTATTATGAAGAAATTGCAAACAGCCATTAATAAGATACAAAACTGGTAAAACAAATGGGGATTGAAACTTTCAGTTGAAAAATCTAAAACTTTTCTTTATGCGGAAAGATAGTATGGTGTTGTGCAATTACACACTGTTTTAAAGTTATTTAATGTTTAATAAATAACTCTCTGTCTGTTAGGTATTGTCCGGTGAATATCAAGTTGAAGAATGTATTAGCAGAAATAAATGTAACATCCAGAGCACATCACTATAGAATGCTGTTTATCTGAATTAGCACTATATTTCAATCAACAAATCCTCTCTACCAGGCTAGTGAAACTTAACTAAAACTACTAAGCAAAATGAAGATTAAAAGAAGCTAAGGAACTGTTTACATACAGAAGACAAAATAAAAGTGGGTGATGATGATCATAATCATCAGAATTAGTCAGTGAATCCTGTATAAGTCCAGAATAAGTCAGTGAATCCTGTTCCACTACAGATCTGAGTTAATGTCAGGGTTCTCTGTTTTCGTGTTCTCTAACTCTGCTTCACAGGTAGCTGCAGTTGATCAGGTGGGCGTGGCCCACACCTGCGGCTCATTATGGAACCTTCATCTCTGGCTTAAAAGGAGTGCTCAGACGGTTGGAAGATGCCAGAGTGTTACCCAGTCGTGGTATGCCTAGGCCTCTGACCTGTCACCTGTGTGTCGTATCCGTGAGTTTTGGAAACTCAGTTTTTGAACTAACCTGTCTCCTGTCATCTCCAGTTTTTGTCGTGCTTTGGATTTACTCACCTGTGTTGGCTCCATGCTCTGAGGACCAGTCATCCAAATCCCTGCTGCTCAGATTTTGCTCTGGCACTTCCCATCATACTCCCTTGGTGGTACCAAGCCGGGCATGAGACCCCTTCCCTGAATTCACCTGGTTCGTCAAGTCACACTCCGGTTCTTCCAGCTGCTCCTCCTGCCTGCCGTCCGCATTGGTGCTGTTCGGGTTCCCTGCCTGCATTACATCTGCCAGCCCTCCTGTCACTCAGCCACAACCGTCCATCAGAGAGTTACGATCTCAGAGTTCCTTCGTCACTCCCTCCCCAGGTCTCCCCTTCCAAACGGTAAGCGGCGCCGCTTCTGGAAAGTTTTCCCTCTGGTTCGATCCTCCGTAAACATATCCTCTTTCTTCCCGCAGTCGTTCCATCTCTGACATTCAGACCTCGCCTGTTGCACACAGCGTGTGCTTCTCCCCTTTGTCGAGCCTTTAATAAACTTCTTAAACTGTTCTTGTTGCCGTGTGGGTCTGCATTTGGGCCAAACACTTAAAAACCATGACAGTTAAAGAACCAAAGTTCATCTTAAAGAACATGGAATGAGGTTAAATTAGCTTAACTAATTCAGAACAGCAATTGGTATGTGTTTCAACCAATTCACAATGCAAATCCCAAGTTAAACAAAACATTATTTGATAAAATAACATTTTAAAGAATGATGTTCTCAGTAAAAATCTGTAAACTTTTGAATGATTTTATTAATGTGATTATACCTCCGGAAGGCTAGGGGTCGCTGTAGTGACCTGGCGCTAAAATATGTCAAAAACACCATATAAACGCATTACGTAAACCTTCTAAATAAACCATTTAATTTCCTTGTTTATTTCTCTGCCAAATCTGTCGACGCCTCTGTGCCAGTTCGGTTCACTTTGGGTATCCACTTGGAAGCAGTTGAAACAGGGTAAAGGCTAGTAAGGCTAGTATGCACTCTGGTTGCAGCAGGCGATTTCAGCTCGGCTTGGGATACTGGGTCCTGTGTCGACTTTTGGTCGCTCCACGCTGTCTGGAATCAGCTTCCTGCAACAGCTGAGAAAAATAAACAAAGCTGGTTTTGGCATTGAGGAATTCTTTAATCCGGTTTCTGACTTAACTCTGATTCGGCTGGGATGAGAATTCCCCCTCTTGTAACTCCATTGAAGTGACGGAAAATGAGTTTCACAGAAAGCACATTTGTGAGTCTTTGAGCCCCATGTGAGGGCACATGGTTGGGTGGCCCCCAGGGGACCTTCTCCTTCAGAGTCCCAGGCAAGAAGCGTGAAGAGAGTGAGGTGGAGTCTGGCTCCATAGCAGGCACCCTGCTGAGAGAGGCTGTCTCTGTGTGGATGTGTGAAACTCCTTTGCTTACAACCCATTTTGATTTGTCCTCAGGTTACATGTTGTTCCCAATTCAATGTGATCTTTTGCCCATGGTCTGATGGCACAACAATGGTGATGATTAAATTATATAATTATATAATTAGAAAGGGTTAAAAATTCCTTGGTTAATGGTTTGATGAAAGAATTTCATAAATGTTTCATATTCAGAATATCATTGATAAGTGCAAGAGAGTTTTGAATGTCATGACATGTTTAGTTGGACATCAGTGTGGAGCAGACAGAACTGCTTTGAAGGCTATATATACAGGTTTAATCAGATCAGTAACTGATTATGGTAGTGTGGTGTATGGGTCAGCAGCAAGTACATGCCTTAAAAAGATAGAATTTATTCAAACACAAGCTTTAAGAATAATTACAGGAGCATATAAAACAACTTCTATTGCAACATTGTAAGTTGAAACTGGAGAAATGCCACTAGAAATCAGGAGAACACAATTGTTGTTAAATTACTGGGTTAGTTTAAAGCGTCATGGTCAAGATCATCCAACAAAAGAAACTTTGCAACCGTACTGGGAAAGGGAGAGGAGAGAAACAGGAAGTTTTGGATGGATAGTGCAACCAAAAAACAAAAAAACTTAAATTAGATCAAATTAATTGTAGTCCAACAGTACCAATGCCAGTGATACCTCCCTGGATTCTTCCTGAAACAACGGTAGATTTGACATGGTTGAAAAAGAAAAAAGAAGGTAATCTTAATCATAAACTGATACAGGCATACATCAATAGTTATCACAATTATATTCAAATATATACAGACGCATCCAAAAGTTTAGGTGATAGGCTAGACTTAGATTTAGACTTAGACTTAGACAACTTTATTTGTCATTCGGTATGCACAAAGTGCATACAGAACGAAATTTCGTTTCGTACAGCTTTTGTAAGTCGCAGTAGAAGTTAAATTACAGTTTTAGGTGCGACAGAGATTTAAAAGTAAACACTAGATTTTAAATATACAGTATACAAACAATTGAAATGTAACAAAAAAGAGACATTATTTATGTACGGATTGGATTGTGCAAGGGCATTTGTGCATGAATGCATTTGTTTGTGCAATTTTAAGACTAGGAGTCCAATGGCATTTTTAATGCTATATGAGCTGCAGTGATGCAAAAATGTGCAAAAAATGCAAATGTGTGAATATATGAGCTACAATGATGCTAAAATGTGCAAAAAATGCAAATGTTGTGCAGAGTTTGTGGGTTGTAGTTTGGCAGTTCAACGGCAGTTTAACAGTCTGATGGCAGCAGGGAAAAAGCTTTTGCAGAACCTGGTGGACCTGCAGCGGATGCTGCGGAACCTCTTACCAGAGGGCAGCAGGGAGAACAGTCCATGGTGGGGGTGTGAGGGGTCCCTGATGATGTTACGGGCTCGGGACACACAGCGCTGAGATGAAATGTCTTTTATGGAGGGAAGAGGAGCACCGATGATCTATTCTGCTGTCCTCACCACTCTCCTCACGTTCTTCCAGTCGGAGGCACTGCAGCCTCCACACCACACAGAGAGACAGCTGGTCAGAATGCTCTCTATGGTGCTTCTGTAGAATGTCGTGAGGATGGGCGGGGGCAGGCGGGCTCTCCTCATCCTCCGCAGAAAGTACAGTCGCTTCTGTGCCCTCTTCACCAGCGACATGGTGTTCACAGTCCAGGTGAGGTTGTCCGTGATGTGCACCCCCAGGAACTTGGTGCTGCTGACCACCTCCACAGCTGAGTTGTTGATGAGCAGTGGAGCGTGGTGAGGCCGGTTCTTCCTGAAGTCGACGATGATCTCCTTCGTCTTCTCCATGTTCAGGATCAGACTGTTGTCTCTGCACCAGTCGACCAGCTGCTCCACCTCCTCTCTGTAGTCCTGGTCGTTGTCGTCTCTGATCAGGCCCACCACCGTCGTGTCATCTGCAAACTTCATGATGTGATTGGTGGTGAACCTGGGGACGCAGCCCTGAGGGGAGCCCGTGCTGAGGGTGATGACATCAGAGGTGTTCTGTCCGACCGGGACTGACTGAGGTCTGTTGGTGAAGAGGTCTAGCAGCCAGTTGCGAAGGGGTGTGCTGAAGCCCAGATGTTCCAGTTTTCCCACCAGATGCTGTGGGATGATGGTGTTGAACGCTGAACTGAAGTTCAGGAACAGCATCCGCACGTGCGTGTTCTTCTCCTCCAGGTGTGCTAGGCTCAGGTGAAGAGCAGAGGAGATGGCGTCCTCAGTGGAGCGGTTCCGTCGGTAGGCAAACTGGAACGGGTCGAGTGTAGATGGGACACTGGAGACGATGTGTTCCTTTACCAGCCTTTCAAAGCACTTCATCATGATGGGAGTCAGTGCAACAGGCCGGTCGTTGAAACAGGTGACTTGAGGTTTCTTCGGCACCGGAATGATGGAGGCAGATTTGAAGCATGCTGGCACTGTGGCTTGGTCCAGCGAGGTGTTAAAAATGTCTGTGAGGACACCAGCCATCTGACCTGCACACTCCTTGAGCACCCGCCCAGGCATGTTGTCAGGACCTGGGGCCTTCCGTGGGTTGACTCTCCTTAGAGTCTTCCACACGTCGACGGTGTCAAGGCAGAGGACCTCCTCTTTCTGATGGGGAACAGCTTTCACTGCTGGAGTGCTATTTAGTGCCTCAAACCTCCCAAAGAAGTTATTTAGTCCATTGAGAAAGTCAGCATCAACCTCACCCACCGGAGGGGAGGGCGTGTTGTATTCAGTGATCGCCCGTATGCCTTTCCACATGCTCCTGGTGTTGCTGGCATCGTGAAAAAGCTCCTGGATTTTCTGATTGTGGTTCCGCTTCGCTAGCCTGATGGCACGGTTCAGGTTGGCTCTCGCTGTCCTCAGGGCCTCCTTGTCACCGGACTTGAAGGCTGAGTTCTGTGCTTTTAGCGCTTGACGGACCTCCACAGTAAATCCATGGTCGTTGGTTGGCTCGGGTGATGATGGTCTTGGTGGTGCTGACGTCCTCAATGCATTTGTTGATGTAGGCTGACACAGTCATGGCGTACTCATCAATGTTGATCTTGTCCTCATAAGTTGCAGCAGCTTTGAACATGTCCCAGTCAGAGCACTCAAAACAGTCCTGGAGCGCCTCCATTGCTCCCTCAGTCCACACCCTCACCTGCCTCGCTGTAGGTTTTGCTCTGATCAGCAAGGGCCTGTATGCAGGAATTAGCATCACAGAAAGGTGGTCTGAAGAGCCCAGGTGGGGGCTGGGGGGCTGCTCTGAATGCGCCTTTTATGTTTGTGTAAACTAAGTCTAGAGTGTTCTCCCCCCGAGTTGCAAAATCCACGTGTTGGTAGAAATGAGGGAGAACAGTTTTCATACTTGCCTGGTTAAAATCCCCAGCAATGATGAAAAACCCCTCTGTGTGTGGCGATTGCAGCTCAGAGATAGTCCGATAGAGAACACCCATAGCATCTTTTGTGTTTGCGCTGGGAGGCACGTAAACCGCTGTGATGATAACAACAGTGAACTCTCTAGGCAGATAAAAAGGTCTGCAGCTAATAATCATAAGCTCAATGTCTGGAAAGCAGAAACTTGTGACTAATCTAGCATTTTTACACCAGGTGTTATTGATGTAAACGCAGAGTCCGCTTCATCGGGTCTTACCGCAGAGCTCTGTTTGTCTGTCGGCGTGGAAAGTAGCAAGCCCCTCCAGGCTAACGGCGTTGTCCGGGATTGATGAGTTGAGCCATCTAGGTATTGCGTTTTATCTTCCAAAATTCAATGTCAAATTAAAAGAATAAATGATGAATTGTCAGTATATACTGGAGAAATGCTAGCAATATTGTTAGCTTTGCCACACATAAAGGAAGTGAGACCATTAAGAGCAATTATCTGTTTAGATTCAAGTTCATCGATAATCAGTACACAAAATATTTTTTTCTGAGAGATTAGACATTTTGATCGAAATACAGCAAGTTTTGTATGAAATTCAATGGATGGGTATTATTGTTAAATTTGAGTGGGTACCAGCAGAAATTGTAGATAAGAATGATAACTTAAGTAATCATTAATTTTAATCATAAATTAAAATTATCATTAAATAAAGACTGAAGGAAAGGTGGCAAAAGCAATGGGAAGAAGAGAGGAAAGAAAGATGGTTCTATGGGATTCAATAGAAAGTCAGAGAAACGGGAAAAGCAGAAAGGAACAGAAGACAGGAAACCATTATTTCAAGACTTAAATTTGGACGTATTGGAATAAATGACACACTGTTCAAAAATAGAAAGGAATATATCAGGTGGATGTGACTGTGGACAAGAAGAATCAGTAGAACATGTAGTGATGTGTTGCAAGAAGTATGAAGAAGAAAGAAGGAACATGGTGAACATTCAGCAGAAGAATTAAAAAAATTGTGTTATCAACATTTATTGAAATATCTAATAATAACAGGACTAATTAGAAGGATTTAGTATTTATAGATACACCAATCTTGCAGCAGAAGCCCAACAACAAGGATGGAACGTGAAGGTACACACGGTGGAAGCAGGCTGCAGGGGATTCATAACCAGCTCAACATCTAGGCTACTCAGAGAGATGGGGGTGCGAGGGAAAGCCCACAGGCAGGCAATCAAGGACTTTTCCAAGGCCGCTGATAACGGGAGCCAGTGGCTGTGGACCAAGAGGAAGGACCTGGCCTGGGGCTCGAGTGTCTAATGGTTGATGGGAGTGAACCTGGGAGGTGTCATGGTCCTATCAGCGAAACACCCAAGAAGGAGGGCGCCCACTTAAGAACCCAAAGGATGTCATCACCCACTTAATGGCCACAGTGTCTCATCGGTGCCTTAGGTATCTATTGGGATAACAACATCTCGCCCTAATCAACAGATCTATAAATATATATATATATATATATATATATATATATATATATATATATATATATATATATATATATGTCATGGTTTTCAGATGACGAGCCCACATGCAGATACGAACGGGAGGCAGTGCACAGTTTTAAGACTTTTATTAAAGGAAAACAGGCAGGTCTATGGACGGAACTACAGGTGACTCGGCTGGGTCAGAACGTCACGGCTGGAGAGTCTGTAAGAAAGAGCAAGTGAGTTCTTCTGAAATAAGAGCCAAGAAACTTGCTAGGAGTTGCGCTGCTTACCATTAGGCTGGGCGGACCTAACCGGGAAGAAGTAGCGTCATGAGAACTCTATGTGACTACTCAGATGGAGATAGGTGGCTAGTGGCTGAGGGCGGCAGATGTAGCTGGCGAGGAATCCGAGGCGACCTCATCGGCAGCGGTTGACAGATGGATTGACCAGAGTGAGCACAGAACCAACAGAACCCGGGAAAGGGGATCTCAGGCCTCGCTGGGTAATTTCCAGGAAGTATGAGGGGAGCGCCAGAGCAAAATCTGAGCAGACAGGTCTGCTGGTCTGTTTCTTCGGACGGGACGTCAAGACAGGTGAGTGCATCCAAGCACCAAAATCTGGAGCAACAGAGAGGTACAAAAAATTACTCAAAAAAGAAGAGTAACAAAAAAACTCACAAGCTGGTTTCCGAGAGTTGGGACAGAGGCCACGTCGTACCACGACTGGTTAAGGCTCCGGCGTCTTCCATCTGCCAGTGCTCTGCTTAAGAAGCCAGAGGAAGCCGCCTGCAACGAGCTGCAGGTGTGGACCACGCCTCCTCAGCCAACTAGACACACCTGAGGAGTAGAATTAGAGCAGCCAACACAGAGAACCCTGACACTACCCCCCCCCCCTCAACGGCCGCCTCCTGGCGGCCCAGACGAAGAAGTACTGGGCTGAGTAGACCAGAAATCCCGAATCAAATCCTGATTGGCGATGGTAGCTGCAGACACCCATGAGCGATCCCCAGAGCTGCGACCCTCCCAATCGACGAGGTATTGGTGACCCCTACCTCGTCCACGGGCATCCACAACCCTGATGACGCGAGGATTCTGACTGTCCTGGGAGGGTGGAGGGGGTCCGGAAGGAGGGTATGAATCATTGTCCAAAACGGGCTTAATCTGGGATACATGAAAAGTGGGATGAACACGAGAGTGAGGGGGAAGACGTAAGCGGACGGTGGTCGGGTTGATAACTGTCTCTACTTCATAGGGACCAGTAAACCGGGGAGCAAGCTTCTTGGCGGATGGGTTAGTCAATACATCTCTGGATGATAACCAAACCCTCTGACCGGGGCGATAATGGGGAGCTGGTCTGCGGTGCTGGTCAGCAAACCTCTTACTCCGCTCTGCGGTGCGAGTGAGTGCTGTAACCGTCTCTTTCCATATATTCTGGCAGCGAGCAATATAGTCGTTGACGGAGGTGAAGGGAATCCTGAGTTCGTCTGTGGGTAGGAGTGGAGGTTGATATCCTAAGGCAACCTCAAAAGGTGAACGTCCCGTGGCTGAGGTGATGTGAGAGTTCAGGGCATACTCTACCCAAGGCAAAAACTTGTTCCAGTCGGTAGGTGAAGATGACGTGAGGCAACGGAGAGTGGTCTCTAATTGTTGATTCATTCGTTCTGTTTGGCCGTTGGTTTGAGGATGGTATCCGGAGGTGAGCGTGTAACGGGCACCCAGAGCGGAGCAAAAGTGCCGCCAGACCTGAGAAATAAACTGGGGACCCCGGTCAGAGAGAATGTCAACAGGGATTCCATGGAGCTTGAAAACATGTTTAATGAGGAGTTGGGCAGTCTGGAGGGCGTTAGGTAGCTTACGGATGGGAATGAGATGACAAGACTTCGAAAAACGGTCAACAACAGTCAAAATCGTTGACATGCCTTGGGAAACAGGGAGTCCAGTAACGAAATCAATGGCAATGTGGGACCATGGACGTTTGGGGATAGGAAGAGGATTCAACAACCCAGAAGGTGGCTGGTTAGAAGATTTATTCTGGGCGCAGACAGGACAAGCTAAAACATATTCTCTGACGTCCTTGGTCCACGATGGCCACCAGAATCGCCGGGACACCTGAGACTGGGTTCTATAAATGCCCGGATGGGCGGAAAACTTAGCATCGTGACACCAGCGTAAAACCTCCGGACGAACAGATTGGGGAACATACTTTAGTCCCGGTGGACCCGTACCAGGATCCGGATCTAATAGTTGGGCCTGGTTAATCCTGTCCTCCAGATCCCAATGCAGACCTCCAACAGTGCATGTGGGGGGAAGAATAAGTTCCGGCTCCTTCTCTTGTTCAAATGGGGCAAATTGACGAGACAGAGCATCTGGTTTAATGTTTCTGGAGCCTGGTCTGTAGGTTATGGTGAGGTTGAAACGAGAAAAAAATAATGACCAACGGGCTTGCCTTGAGTTGAGTCTACGGGCTGTCTGCAGATAGGAGAGGTTCTTGTGATCTGTCCATATTATGATGGGCTGCTCGGATCCCTCTAGCCAGTGCCGCCACTCCTCCAATGCTAACTTAATGGCTAACAGTTCACGATCGCCTACATCATAGTTCTGCTCGGCAGGGGACAAGCGACGGGAGAAGAATGCACAAGGGTGTAACCTCTTATCTATCTCAGACTGTTGGGATAGGACCGCTCCCACACCTGTGTTTGAAGCGTCTATTTCAAGGGTGAATTGTTTCGCAGGATCAGGGTGAACGAGTATGGGAGCCTGGGAAAAACAGGACTTAAGTCGATTAAATGCCTCATCGGCTTCAGGACTCCAGATAAAAGGGACCTTGGTGGAGGTAAGAGCATGTAACGGGGAAGCTATCTGGCTGTAGTTCCTGATAAAACGCCTATAGAAATTGGCGAACCCAAGGAAACGTTGAAGCTGTTTACGTGACTCAGGAACTGGCCACTCCGTTACTGCTTTTATTTTTTCTGGGTCTGACCTCACTTGACCACCTTCCAAAACAAGACCGAGGAACGAAACTGAAGTCTGGTGGAACTCACACTTCTCGGCTTTTACAAACAGGCGATTTTCTAGTAATCGCTGGAGAACAAGTCGCACATGTTGCTTGTGTTGTTCTAGGTCACGAGAGTAAATCAGGATGTCATCTAAATAGACAAAAACAAAAACATTCAAAAAATCCCGCAGGACGTCGTTAACCAATGCCTGAAAAACTGCCGGGGCATTACACAAGCCGAAGGGCATGACTAGGTACTCAAAGTGACCTAACGGAGTCTTAAAAGCCGTCTTCCACTCATCCCCCTGTCTCACCCGAACCAAATGATAAGCGTTGCGCAGATCAAGCTTAGTAAAAATCTTGGCATTCTGGACTGGCTCGAGGGCTGATGATAATAGAGGAAGCGGGTACTTATTCTTGACGGTTATCTGGTTAAGCCCTCGATAATCAATACAGGGTCGAAGGGTCCCGTCCTTCTTGCCCACAAAAAAGAAACCAGCCCCTAATGGGGAGGAAGAAGGACGAATTAACCCCGTAGCCAAAGACTCACTGATGTATTTCTCAAGCGATTGACGTTCTGACCTGGAGATGTTATAGAGCCGACTCACCGGTAGAGGGGCCCCAGGTAACAAGTCAATCGCACAGTCGTATGGGCGATGTGGGGGCAAAGAACAAGCCTGAGTTTTACTAAATACCTGCCGTAAGTCGTGGTAATCCTCTGGAACGCGAGAGAGGTCAATCATGTCTCCGGAATCTGTCAAGGAAGTAGAGGAGACGGCTACGGGCCGAGCGGACTGCAAGCAACGGGAATGACAAGTAGGTGACCATGACTCCAGTCGGGACTCAGCCCAATTAAACTGCGGATTGTGGACCCTTAACCAGGCTATTCCCAAAACCACAGGTGAACGCTTTACCGGGAAGACAAAGAAGGAAAGCTGTTCCCGATGGTTACCGGAAACTATCACTACCAATGGTCGGGTGCGATGGGTAATAAGAGTCAATCTCTGCCCATCTAATGACGAGACCTGGAGTGGCTCGGGTAAAAGATCGACAGGTACTCGAAGCTGGTCCACAACCGCCTGATCTATGAGATTAAAATCAGAGCCTGAATCTACTAGAGCTGAAACATCAAAACTTTCCTGGTCGAATATTAAAGTAACTGGTAAACAACAACGAGAACCAAATGACGCCTTAACAGCCTCCCGGGGAATAGATCCCAACCTGTCCACCGATCCCCCCGTTAAGAGCGGCAGACTCGGTCTTTTGGCCGAACAGGACAATCTCTGAGGTAATGACCCTCACCTCCACAATAAAGACATAAGTTTTCCGAGACACGCTGCTGACGTTCCTTATTGGAAAGACCAACCTGCCCCAACTGCATGGGTTCAGGAGGAGGTGTAAAGGAACGGGGTTCCTTCTTGGTAAATGTAGAAGAGGTGGAGGTGGATGATTGCAAGGCAAGGTTGGATCTAAAACGGGTTCGGCTGCGTAATCGAGAATCCAAACGGATAGCAAGTGCTACAAACTCCTCAAAATCCTCAGGTTCCTCAACCCGAGCTAACTCATCCTTTAACGACTCGTCTAGAGCCTGAAAGAAAGCTGCCTTTAACGGTCTCGGCTGCCAACCCGCAGCAGCAGCAAACGTACGAAACTCCACGGAAAAATCAGAAAAAGCTGTTTCAAAGTGAGGAGATGACGAGACTGTTGTGCCGAATCCAACTCAGGTGAAAAAATTGTCTTAAATTCAGCAATGAAGTCCTGAAAAGTAATCCCAAACGACTGACAATCAGGGAATCGAGCCTCGGCCCACCTAAGAGCCCTACCCGTTAGTAGACGTAAGACATAAGATATCCTTACCTCATCAGAGGCGAAAGTCTGGGGAGAACGGTTAAACACCAGTTTGCACTGGAAAAGAAAACCACCGCAACTTCCACCGTCACCGGAGAATTTCTCCGGACAAGGTGACGCGCCCTCAAGTGGTGGAGTCCAAAACTGATTCTCCATGCTCGGAGCGTCGGAAGGCGGGGTAACGTGATCCTGAGTGACAGGTGACGTCTTCGCGGAAGTGACTGTGTCCACAAGTAGGCTAACCTGAGCGGCTAATCTCTGAAGCTGTTCCTGAGTGGAATTGACAGCAAAACCTAGCGACTGCATTTGTTCCTGCTGTGCAGCTATCTGCCGCCCGAACGTATCCGCTGGACTCTGGTGGCCGGAGCCTTCTTCTATCATGGTTTTCAGATGACGAGCCCACATGCAGATACGAACGGGAGGCAGTGCACAGTTTTAAGACTTTTATTAAAGGAAAACAGGCAGGTCTATGGACGGAACTACAGGTGACTCGGCTGGGTCAGAACGTCACGGCTGGAGAGTCTGTAAGAAAGAGCAAGTGAGTTCTTCTGAAATAAGAGCCAAGAAACTTGCTAGGAGTTGCGCTGCTTACCATTAGGCTGGGCGGACCTAACCGGGAAGAAGTAGCGTCATGAGAACTCTATGTGACTACTCAGATGGAGATAGGTGGCTAGTGGCTGAGGGCGGCAGATGTAGCTGGCGAGGAATCCGAGGCGACCTCATCGGCAGCGGTTGACAGATGGATTGACCAGAGTGAGCACAGAACCAACAGAACCCGGGAAAGGGGATCTCAGGCCTCGCTGGGTAATTTCCAGGAAGTATGAGGGGAGCGCCAGAGCAAAATCTGAGCAGACAGGTCTGCTGGTCTGTTTCTTCGGACGGGACGTCAAGACAGGTGAGTGCATCCAAGCACCAAAATCTGGAGCAACAGAGAGGTACAAAAAATTACTCAAAAAAGAAGAGTAACAAAAAAACTCACAAGCTGGTTTCCGAGAGTTGGGACAGAGGCCACGTCGTACCACGACTGGTTAAGGCTCCGGCGTCTTCCATCTGCCAGTGCTCTGCTTAAGAAGCCAGAGGAAGCCGCCTGCAACGAGCTGCAGGTGTGGACCACGCCTCCTCAGCCAACTAGACACACCTGAGGAGTAGAATTAGAGCAGCCAACATATATATATATATATATATATATATATATATATATATATATATATATATATATATATGAGCATATTATGAACTACAAATTGCTATTCTGACCCACTCTTCTCACCAGTTGGTGGCGGTAATACACACCGAAAAGATGTTTTTTCTTTTTTTCTTGCCCCCCCCCCACTCCTTCCCCATATCCTGTCTGGCAATGTGGCAATAAGAATTGTTGTTTCAATTCCAAAAAGAGCCTAATAGATTTTACTTTTACAAGCAGAGCCTTACTGCTTTTGTCATAGTGCTGCGCTTGATTTATACATGCAAGAAGCTTTATTATAATTTATGCAGGGAATATTTCATGTTAAATGGACACTGAAACATTAAGGTAAAGGAGAAAAAAAGGAGAAAATGTGAAAGAGAAAGAGGAGCAAAAGGGAGACAACGATACAACATCCTCAGTCTGCTTCTTCACCTGCAAAGAGAGATGTAAAAAGAACAGCACAACCAGCCGATAAAGTATTACACATACGATCAAGTAACGCCTTGATATCATCACTGAAGAATATACAGTATTATTTAATACGGAATGTATAAACTGACAGCCGAAGATAATAATAGGGGATTTCTGTATAGAAGTGAATTTGTTAGTACCTGGATCCAAGCACGTTTAGGTGTTTATGAGAGTGTGGTTGTGTATGTAAGGTTTTCCATGAGAAAAATGCTCAATAGTGGTTATGAAGGTTATTTGCTAAAGACCCAACCCCCAGAGCACTGAGGCAGACGCCAGGGGAACCAAAACCCCATATACTCAAAGGGCATGTATATGTTATTCTGACCCACACTACTCACCAGCTGGTGGCGGTAATGCACACCGAAAAGATGTTTGCCAGCCGCCAATAAACTCAACAAGAAGAAGAAGAAGGCGGAGATAGACAGATAATGAGACAAACGACCCCCAAAACTTGAGACGAGGAAATATGACGAAGCGTATGTAGGGCTTGGCCTCACTGTGACTGTGGTGGGAAACGAGGAAAGACTGGTGTGTTACTGTGTCTAAAAATGTTGGTAGCAGACAGCTTGAAGCCAAATAAATTAAGTTGTCACTTCAAGACATTACATTCCAATAACGCTGTTAAGCCACTTGAGTTATTCAGTGAAAATGTGCCGTATATAGCCAAAATTCATCCCACTTTGTGAATACAATTTCAGTAAACCAGTGAGCACTGTTGGCATCATAAAAGGTGCCGTACCAAATTGATCTGTGCAAAAACCCAACATTAGCTGAGGAGTTCATACTGACTGCAGCATTAGACATGGTTTCTGTCATGCTGGAAGACACAGGTAGTGCAAAATAAAAACTATCGCTCTGTCCAATGATACTGTCGTCTGACATATAAAGACATTGCTAACGATCTTCAAGAGCAGCTGGTTGAGAAACTCAAAGACAAACATTTTGCCTTACAATTCGATAAAGCAACTGATAGCAACAATAACTTTATTGCCTTTGTACGTTGTGATATGACAAACTCCCTGTGTGAGGATCTACTTTTTTGTAAATATGTCAGTATGAACATATTTCCAACTATGAAGTCACAGAGAAATGTATTTATTTATTTAATTTAGCAAATTGCAAGTACTTTTAGATTTTTTATTTTAGATACTAAAAACAATGTTAATTAAGTTATTAGTTGTTGTAAGAATATCTATATTTAATTTTTGTTGTTTCTTTTCTTTAATAAGGCTACAATGTTATGCAAAGATGTAGCATACTTGCATTATAAGTACACTTAACACAATTCCATAAGTCTTACAAGAATTTTATGGACAAATCATACTATTTACAGTCCCAATAGACAGTGAGGGTTGTTTTTTTCAGGAGTTGGTGTGAAGTGTTTCCTTCTTCCTGGGAGGGGGATGACAAAAATAATTGAAAAGCACTATTCTAAGTGTTTGAATATGAATGCATATGAAGGAGATACTGATTACCTTTTTATTTTCTTGCTTTCCCAAAGCAAACACAATCCCACTGGGAGAGATATTTGTTGAATTTGGTCAAAGGTCAGCTTTGTTTTGTAAGTGTAACTACATGCTTCTGCAATGTCCTGCATTATGGTTTCAACTTGCATTGCTCCATGAGTAGATGAATGTCACAGAAACATGGAAGACTTTCACAAGACATGGAGCCTCAAAAGAAACACAAACTTCAGTCAAAGACTAGATGTCTGTGGATCATTAGTGTTTAGTCGTTAAGTATGCATGGTTCATTAAGGTTTCTAGGTAAATAGAAATGCATGATGTTCCACATCATTGATTAGAATGAAATGGAGTGCATAGAGAACTGTGATAGTTCTTCTGCCAAGTATAGTATTTTCTTTGCTGAAATCCTTTAGAGTTAGCTAATGACTTTACCCTGTATGAGAAACAATTAAATAAAACAGCAGCACAGTTTGAATAAATCCCTTCTCTCCAAAGTCCTAAGAGGTCCTAAACTGTACTAAGTCTTCACTGAATGCAATATTGTGTTTAACAATACTTTCAACAATTTGGTTTAAAAATGTCAATTTCAGTCAAATTTAATGTCTGTCTCTTGTTTACTCAATCTAAAAACATAACCGCTTCTAAAAGACCTTTTAGTTGAGACATGTCAAACACTGGTGAGAAAAATAGCAACAGGTTACTTGGATATGGAAGTGTAACACACGAGAATAAACTGAATACTTATGTTACAAAAGGTTAACATTTAGCAGCATCAGAGAATGGTTAATGATAAATGGCTTGTACTTGTATAGCACTTTAACTAATCTGATGACCCCAAAGCGCTTTACACTACAATCATTCATTCACCCTTTCACACGCTGACAGTGGTGTGCTATGTTAGTAGCCACAGCTGCCCTGGCGCAGTCTGACAGAGGTGAGGCTGCCACCGGGCCCTCAGACCACCGCCAGCAGACGATTCAGGTGAAGTGTCTTGCCAAAAGATACAATGACTGAGATGGTGTGAGCGGGGGATTGAAGCGGCAACCCACCAATTGCAGGGCGAACTCCCTAACACCTGCGCCACTGTTGCCCTATGGTTCTTCAAGGAGCTTGAGTTGTAATTGAAAACAACTAAATAAGCAAAAATTACAGGAAGGAGGAAAAATAAACATAGTCCCAAAAAAAGAAGTCCAAGACTTCTAAGAACAAGTATTAATTCAGTTCAACAACAACCACGGAGGTAGTACAGGGTAGATTGCCATCTTCACTTGCACTTAGAAGGGGAGTAAGTTGTTATGGAAACAGTATCCCTTTGTACTCAGGGCAACTGCAGGAGATCAGTTTATATAGCGCTCATTAACAACCTCTTGTCAGGGACCAGATAACAGCCCAGGAGAAGGGGAGTGTTGGGTGCACCTGGGAGTTGTCTGCAGCTGACATATGGTGTTTAGGCATAAAAGCAGAGGTTTGAGGGTAAAGAAATCAGATCAACACTGGCGGGGCTTTCCGCAGAATTGCTGTAAGTGTTGATTTCCAAAAAGAGAGCACCCAAACCCATTTTCTATATCTGTAAAGACATCGTTAATCATTATGGAAAAAAGTAACAGGCTTATTATGCTTCCTTGAGGTGTTCCATTTTCAACAAGATATTTTGAAGAATAACTCTTGCTTACTCTGACCTGTATTTGTCTTCCGATTACAAAATCTTTTAACCACCTATACATTCTATCTTTAAATTCATCTTCACCAGTTTAATCATCAGTCCTTCCCTCCACATCATATTGTACGCTTTCTCAATATCAAAGAATACAGCCACTACACTTTCTCTATTTATTTGAGCTATTCTAATTTCATGTTCCAGACACAGAGATGGATTCATAGTATCCCTTCCTTTTCTGAAGCCACTTTGCCATCTAGATATATATTGATTCCATTCTAAATAATGTTAACCTGTCATTGATAACTTTCTCCAATATTTTGCAAATATTAGATGTTAATGCAATAGGCCTATCATTTCTTGGGTTTGCATATTGGTACAATCACAGCTTCTTTCCAAATTTTTGGCAGCTTCCTTCCTCCAAAACTCTATCATATATCTCTATTAAAATATCCTTTGATTGGTCACAAAGTTGACTTATCGTGATATAACATATTTGATCTTTTCCTGGAGCTGACCTCTTTGTTTTCCTTAGAGCTCGATTGAGCTCTGCTTTTGTAAATGGTACATTGATTATCTTATTGTTCTTTTAATCTTGATTTAATATCTCTTCATTCTCTGCTATCGTTTCTTCTCTCACTGCATGAAAAGTGTGATTTTCGTCACTATGCGGCACTGTAGATTGTCGTGGAAGTTCAGGTTAACGGCCGTTCACGGTAATTTGCAGGCAACACCGAAAACTGCCGTGAATTGTCAGAAATTGACGTGGGCCTTGCTTGGCGTGGTCCCCCTATGACCCCCCCTCCTCCTAATTCTAGGGGAGGCTTTAACATGTAAATGAAAATGCTTTGAGCTATACAAATGCAAATCAGGGTTGCAGGGGGAGTTTACCCATGTCTCGCATTCAACTCCCCTTCAACTCCTCTTGGACGCGATCTACAACTTTCAGCCAGTCCGCAGACTGACGAGAAGAAACTGCTGATTGCTATCAGTGGACTGTCTCATATGAGTCAGTCGGTACTGAAGCAATGCCAAGAGCATGGAAATGTTCAAGTCAGAAGTTTTGGTTGGGTCATTCAGGTTAAAGTAAATGAAATGGGGTTTAATGAACTAAAAATAAGTCCCACTTTAATGGAGAGGTATAGTGAGGATTTAACTATATATACAGATGCATCTAAACTAACTGATAAAAGAATGGGTGTTGCTTATGTCATTCCAAAATTAAACATTAAAGTTGGAAAAAGAATGAGTGATGATTTAGCAGTTTACACAGCAGAATTGATTGCTGTGTGGCTAGCTTTGCTTTGGGTGGAGGTCAATAGGCCAAGGAAGGCAGTAATTGCTTCAGATTCCAGCTCAGCTTTAATCAGTATTAAAACATTTCAGTCAAAATCAAGGCAAGACATTGTGTATGATATACTGCAAGCTGCAAATAATCTAATAAAGTCAGGAATTAATATAACTCTGGTATTGTACCAGCTCATATAGGAGTAATAGGAAACAAGTTAGCAGATAAAAGTGCTAAGCAAGCAGCTAGACATTCTAATATAGATGTTGAAGTGCCCTACAGCAAAGAAGAAATTAAAAGTATGGTCAAAAACATAGTTAAGGGTAAATGGCAAACATTATGGGACGGTGGGCAGACTGGAAGACAGTTCTATAACATTCAGAATAAAGTGGGAAAGAGCAGAAATACAAAAAGAAGCAAGGAGGAGGAGGATGTATTTTGTAGAATGAGGTATGGACACACACGTCTAAATAAAACTTTGTTAATAATGAAGAAGCATGCTGATGGCAACTGAATTCTGTGGTAGTCCAGAGACTATAGAGCATGTTATTGTACATTGTAATAAATATCAGGAAGAAAGACAAAGACTAGTCTTACAATTACAAGGAGGACAGATGAGGCTAAACTTAGAAGAAATTCTGCAAAAAAACACAGGGGAAATGAGTGTAAACTATGTAATTGGCTTCCTGAGGAATGCAGGACTAATTAAAATAATTTAGTATGATCTTTTTGTTTGTTTTGTTTTGATTGGTTTGTTTCGTTATGTTTGTTTGTGTGTTTGTTTTATTTGTTTGCAACCTATTAGGGAAGGTTAGACTCCAGTACCACACTCCAGTCCAGTTGGTGGCGGTAATGCACCATTAAAGTTAGTTGCCAACCGCCATAAAAACCAAAAGAAGAAGAAGAAGAAGTGGACCGTCTCGTCAGCTAATAGTGCCGATATGAATGAGCGGTTCACTTAACTGCAGAATTCGGTAAACTCCAGGTTGCTGTCCATAGAGGACAAGTTGGCGGCTCTGCAGTCAAACAACTGTGCGGGAGAGACTAACTCCAAGAAGAGAAGACGGGTGCAGAATCCCAAGCTTAGGTAAGAATATGTTCGGTGACTGCTAGCTAAGCTAAAAGTAGCCTAGCCTACAACCAAATCTATGATTAGCCTAGTAGCCTTGCAAAAGAACAAGCTTTATTAAAGTGTATTTTCATTTACAGGAAGCAGTATGCCGTCTTCACAACTCGGAGACAAATTGCAGGCGCTATGAACCGGAGCGAGGCGGTGACCTCCTATTTGCTCGGAGCAATGTCTGCAATTCCAGATTTACACGATGTTGATAAAGACGAAATTATCTGTAAGTGACTTGTTTTTACTGCTTCTCCTTCCTTGTTTAATGTTATTGTGACTTGCGTTTGATTTTTATTCATACCACTCTCATTTAATTGTTTTCCAGCCTGGCGAAGAAGATGGTGTTGTTGGCGTGGTCTCTGGATGGATTGGACGGCCGCCGCCATTTCGTAGGCCGGTGTTGTGCGCAATTCTGTTTCCCCCGTGTCGGGAGCGCACTTTGCAGCCGTTTTCCCGGCGCTTCTAGTTGATTTCTCGGTAAAACAAATCCTATAATCATGTCTAGGTTGTAACATTCAGTTTAATCGGCAGCTGTTTACAAAATTGTAAAATAAAAATAAATAAACGGTCTTTCAGACATCTCCCGAAAACTTTGGGAAATAAAGAACAAATGTTTCTAAATTCTCAAAAATTATGTGTGATAGGATGTAGTATACTAGAAATTTCCTTAATCCAGTAAACTGTCATATTTTATATTACAAAGGGATGTACTGGGAAGTCTACACTCTTGTGTTTTCAGGAAATCTTAGGCTGTTTCTCAATTCACGAGAACGCGCTCGCATTCTCGTGAATTGAGAAACAGCCATAATGTTTGTGTCCTGCTATCAGCCATCCCATCCTCCTCTTTCAGCAATGTAAAATCATAAATACACAGTAGGTGCTGGAATAGTGTTTTATGGCTTACTTTTATTTGTCAGGTTAAAGTGACAAAAGTTGGAAAAAGACCGTTTATCTTGCCATTTATAATAACACAATACAGCGTAAGAAGACATAGTTTATTTATTTTTATTCTACAATTTTGTAAACAACTGCCGATTAAACTGACTGTTACAACCTTGACATGATTATATGAGTTGTTTTACCGAGAAATCAATTAGAAGCGCCGGGAAAACGGCTGCAAAGCGCATTCCCGCCACAGGGGAAACAGATTTTCACGGGGGAACAGAACTGCGCACAACACCGGATCTCTCTGAACTCTGTGTGAAGCTGCAGTCCCGGTTAGAGGCGACGCCGAAGTACAGAGCCACGCACAGTAGGCGTCTGCACATCGGACCTGCCTCAGAAAGAACGCCGCCAGCAGTTACCTACAACCCGAGGAGGCAAACGGACAGTTCACGGGGTTGTAATTTTTGGATCCTCGCGTTGTATATAGGTGTTTGTTTTAATAAAGCTCTTTCTTTGCATAAACATCTTCCTGGCAAATGTTCATTTCCTGTATAAATTCATTCATGTCCTTGATGGTAGCCTAATAATAGTGTAGTAGCCTACATAGGATAACATGAATATACAGCATAATATGAATGAATAAATAAATAAATATATATATATAATAAATAAATATATATATAAATAAATATATAAATAAATAAATATATAAATAAATATATATATATATATATATATATATATATATATATATATATATATATATATATATATATATATGTAAATAAGTTATTGGGGATCTGCCAACCAATCAGGAGGGATTTTACTTGTTTGAAAGAAGTGGTTCCATCCAATACTCAGTAAGAACGTTCAAGCCTGGCCTGGCAACGTGTGGTTTTGCTGCCAATCAGGAGCGATTTTACTTATTTAAAAATAGTGGTTTCAGCCAATACTGAGTAGGTTATTCAAGCCAGACCTGGCCAGCCGCGCGGGTTCGCTGCATTCATATGCTAATTAGGGCCATTAGTACAGCTGATCGCTCTCCACATACGTCAGAGTCCGGTTCCGACAATTTGTGGCACTGACAAACGGCGACAAGCGTGGGTTGCAAATTGTCGTTAACTGCCGAAAATGAGGGAGATCTGCGGTAGTTTACGGGGATGAAAATCTCACTTTTCATGCAGTGTCTTCCTCTTCTCCCTTCTGTGCTTATATTTTCTCATCCATGAACTCTAACAAAAGTGTGAGCTAACATTTCTGCTTTCTCATCATCCTTTTTTCTGTAAATCCTTTATCTACTAAAACTGGATAACCAAACTCTTTTCATCCCATTCATTCTTTTAATCATACTGTCACATCAGCTGTTGTGACCCTCACACCTGCAGGTCGTCCTCTGATCAGCAGTGGGTCCTATATAAGGGCAGAGCATCCACCTGTTCGGCGTCAGATTGTTGTCTAACCCCTAGTGGTAAACACTTTCAGGCCATCTGTCCGTTAAAACGTCAAGCTTTGAGTAGCCTAGTTTGTTCCCTCTCCTAACCTGCCTGTTTCATTCCCTTGTCCAGTCTCGTCCGATTTCCTGAACCCTCACCCGCTGCCTTGGACTCCCTGGTGACGACCTCCTGCCTGCCCGACGATTGATTCCTGGATAGCCCCAAACCCTGACTGACACCACGGATCTGACCCTTGCTTGCCTGACCAAGAGTAGCCAATAAATACCATCTAACCGTGCCAACTGCTCTATTTCTGAGTCCATCCGTGCCTGAAGTGTGTGACACATACCCCATATTTTTCTCTTCTTACTTAATTACAAAACTTTCTCCAAAATGCCTCCTATGCATTTTTATTGTTTTTCTCATTGCTTGTAGTATTCTATAATCAATAAGATTTTGTAAATTATAAAATCTTTTTAATACCTTAAAACCTTTATTTTGAGATTTTATTACATTTACACACATTTCTGTCCAGCATGGTACAATTTTCTTTTTATGTTTCCCTCTTTTCTGATTAATTGACTGTTTAGCAGCTTCTAAGATGGCTTCACACACTGAATAATTCAGCCCCTCTATATGTTGATAAAGATTAATTCGCTTTGTGTGTCGGTTATGAATCTTAATTTTTCCCAGTCAGCAGTACTGAAGTTCCTTCACACTTTCACTCTCTTCCGTATTCAATCCTACTTCCATCACAATAATACCATGATCACTTCCTATTGTTTCCTTTCCAACTTTCCATGTACAGTACATTCACCAGCTACTGTATCTGACACAAAAGTTAGATCAATTACTGACTCTCTGCCATTCCCAATATCTATTTGTGTACCATTCCCATGATTCAAACATATTAGATTTTTATGTCAATCAATTCTTCAATTACTTCTCAATTATTATCATTGTGACTTCCCCATAATGTGCTGTATGCATTAAAATCTCCGCAAAACATTATCTTCCCCTTTAAATTTTCTGACAACTCCTTTAATAATTCTGAAGATAACCTTTTACACAGATTATAAAAATTAACTATCTTCAAAGCCCCTATTTCACTCCAAACTTCAATTCTTAATATTTCCTTTTTTCAGAACTCTATATGGCATTTCTTGTTTGACAAATATCACATAACCACCACCTTGACCCTCCTCTCTATCCCTGCGTATACTCTTATGCTCATTAATAATAAAATCTAATGTTGGTTTCAGCCAAGTCTCTTGAATACATATAATTTCTGGTTATTTTTAAGATTTTTAATATCACCTATAGACTCTTGACCATTTTGTATTAGACTCCTTGCTTTCCATTGCAGAATAATCATGCAGCTCTTTTCTCACCACTTTCTGGCCTCTCATCTGTCTCTAGTGTTTTGTTTACTTGTTACCATGATAATTCCTTCATGTCCAAGAATTTTTCAGCTCTATTATTATTTTAATTTTTTCTGTTGTATGCTTGATGTAGTCTGTGAAATTGATTCCGTAGGCTATAAACAGAATAAGCTATTCAGTTGTTATACCTGTTGTTGTCTTAACCTGTCCTCTAATGCTGCTCTCTGATCTTAAGCTTTGAATCACTTTTCCTGTTTCCACCCCTGAGTTTTGACCTTGCACTCTTTTCACTGCTTCAGCATAACTAGTTATTATCCTCCTTCACTTTCTGAACTTCCAAAGCTTTCTTCTTGACTTCACAATCTCCGTATGTCACAGAGTGCTGACCTCCACAGTTACAACATTTTATCTGTATATCTCCTTTACATTCTTCAAACCTGTGCCCTCCTCCACACCTTTGACATCTTTGTTTCCCTTTGCAGACTGCAGCTTTATGTCCATACCTCTGACATTTATAGCAGCGAAGAGATGGAGGAACATATGGTCAAACAATAAAACTCATGCAACCAATTTTTATTAATTGTGGCAAAACTAAGCCCTGTGAAACTCTAAGAGCACAGACAGACTGTCAACTCTCTCCCTAATAACTGTTCTCAACAATCTTCTGATTTTTTTCACCTCGCCACCGTTAATGTTTTGGTGTTGAAAGCGCTGGAGAAGTCAAAGAACATGACTCTCACAACGCTCCCGGTGGTCTCTGGGTGGGTGAGCACCCGCTGCAGCAGGTAGATGATGGCGTCCTCTACTCCAATGTTGGCCTGGTAGACAAACTGCAGCAGGTCCAGGGTGGGGCTCACCACGGTGTGCAGGTGTGCTAGGATGAGGGGCTCAATGGTCTTCATTAGGTGGGAGATCAGAGTGACTGGTCTGAAGTGGGCCGGTTCCTTGGCGTGCGGTGTTTTGTGAACCGGTACCACACAGGAGGTCCTCCACAGGGTGGGGACCACCCCCAGGCTGAGGCTCAGGTTGTAGATGTAGCTGAGGACCTCACAGAGCTCATCTGCACAGATCGTCAGCAGCCTTGGAGGGATGCCGTCTGGTCCTGAGGATTTCCTCTGTTTCAGCCTCATCAGCTGCCCTCTCACCTGCGTTGAAGTGACTGTGAGGAGGGAGGAAGGCAGAACTGGAGATGTGGATGGGTTGGGGGTTGGTGAGGGTGGCAGTGGGGGGGAGGGTAGGTCTCTGGGGGGCAGGGGGTTGGAGGTGTGTGAAGAGTTGAGGGCAGGGAGGGGGCCATGAGAGCTTTGGAACACGCTGTGTTTCTGAAACAAACCCTCAGCTTCTCACTGGCCTCATCTGACCAAACTTTCACTGACCTCTTCTGCGCTATTGTTCTTCTCATCATCGGTATGCAATGGGGGAGCAGGTAGACAAGGTTGTGATCCGAGCGTCTAACTAATTAACTAATTAACACAAACATCCAAAGATCATGACAAAACCTTGGTAAATATGCAGTTCTGATACAATGCGTCTACAATAGAAACTGAAGTGTCCTTTTCCTTTTTTTCCCTTCAGGCTTGGTTTATGATTTGTAAATAATAAAATAATATTTTTGTTTGACCTACTCCGTTCATAGTGGGCCTTATTATTACTGCTCTTCAGTTTTTTTCTGGACTTCCTCAGAGAAAAACCTCTCCCTTCTCCTCCCCCCTCAGCCAGTAACTGAAAAGCAGTGTGTTCATGTTAAAATTCTGCTCGAGTCTACTTGGTTTGACCCTGCTCCTGAGTAGGTCCAGAGAAACCCAAGCTGTCCCTGATTTAAAAAAAAAAAGGTGTTGAAATGCTCACAAGGGAGGAGTGGTGGGGTGGGGTAGAGCCTGGCCAAACTAAACCAAGCTTGTGGAAAAAGGGCTTAAGGCTCTCCGGTTCTCACTTGCCTCTGTTAAAATCAGTGCTCATGACTGGTCTCCATCGGGAAGTTAAAAGGTTTAGAGGGAATTAATTTTTTTTTTTTTTTTACATTATGCCAGGTTGCTTTTGATGACTTCCCCCCTTAATACACATAATCATTAGTGGAAAACTTAATGTATGTATTTGCTCTGGTTATCTCAGCAGTTGGTTAAGGCTGAAAAGTTTATCTTCCCGTTTACGTTCATGTCCATTGCTAATGCAACAATTGTTTCAGACACCATGGTTTAGGTTGTCCCACCACTGGTTCCTCCCTTGACATGCAGTGTTTGTTACACTTTTAGGAACAAGGCCATTAGGTTTTGGCAAGCAGTGGTATGTGTCCTGGTATGTGGCCTGAAGTGTAGCAACCTTAATGCTAGCATGCTTTCAACCAGCAGAGTTCAAGTTGAACCCTGGATCATTGATATATGAAGACAGCTAATAAAAGAGACATTTTGGTCACCAAATTCAAAACTTATGGTACATAGCATCAGATTGAAAAAAAAACATGCACAAACAAAGACAACATACTGTTTGACAACAACTGAATGTGCTTTGTATGTAGTGTTTCTGTTACTGTACTATTTAGAGACAGAGAACACAGACATTGAGTCCTAAAATCACCCCTTGTCAGATAAACCAAAATGTTTAGCCTCAAAAGCATGTATTTCATGGCCTGTCATACAAGAATGCATTTTTATGGATGTTTTGATACTTTCAAATATTGTCAGGAGGGACCTTCGTTAGCCTCTAGTTTGGACACCTGGTCTGTTTCACACACATGAACTTCTCAAAATAAGAGACTTGTTTAAAGGAAAACTACATATAAATATATATAAAAAAGCTTCTGGAAAAAAAAAACTAGCTTTGCTTATTTAAAAAACAAAACCTGTGATTTGTGAGAAGGTCATAAATATATTTCAGTATTAAAGTTTTGTTTCTGACTCAGTGAAAATACACCAGTCATTACAACATCTCGCTAAGCCAAAGTGAAGCAATTATTTTCATATCAGTTCAAATTCCACAAGCGTCTGTGATTGCATGACAAAAAGCCTAGCATTCCAGTTAGGGAACGCACTGAGGGATCACACACACACACACACACACACACACACACGCACACGCACACGCACACACACACACACACACACACACACACACACACACACACACACACACAGAGGGAGAACAAGATTAGCTGTCTGTGCACAGGACCTTGGCCTTTTATTTCTGGGGGGTCTGAGCTATTAGTGTTTAGATGTTCTGTGTGTTGGGTGCATGGGTGCTCAATTAATTGCCTAGTCAAGAGGTCATTGTTGAGTCAAGGATTTGTTGTTTATATAAATGGGATCTGGAGAGATGTAGAGAGAGAGTCTAAGAAAACAAACTTTATTAATCAAGCAAAGAACCCAGAATATCTGTACTAATGTTGCAAAGTTGTGTTTGTGATTCACCAATTTCTAAATCAACATAAATATAAGACTAATAAAAAAAACAATCTATTTGAAATTCTATGCTTCCAAGTTAACTTGACCTGAGACATGAAATAGCTACAAATGTTGATAAGGAAGTCCTAATTAAACAGTGTTTTTAATATGGTATTTCACCCAATAAAAAAGGGAATTGCTCAGTATAATAAAGGGAGAATGAGGCAGATGTAAAGCCACCCAGCGGCAATCATGAAGTCAAGTATTAAACTGTAGTCTTGATATTCTTTATTCATCTCTATAAATAAATCATAGTTCAGTCTAATTTTCCATCAAAAATAAGTCTAAAATATACATTCTTTATCAGTCAAATTACTGATCAAATCTCAAGTAAAAATTTCAAGTAAAAATTTGCAAAGATTGATTTTGAAGGGTTGAGGAGATCATTAAAGTGTTTCTTTCACCACCACAATGTTCAGAAAAGTCCTGGTCAGTAGGTGCTCCCTGTTACCTTTTCTCAGTAGTCAAACAGTTTTCCAGAACTTCCTTGAGGCCAACCAATACTCTCTCCATAGTCTCACTAAAAGGTTTACCTCCCACAACCACAGAAACTGCTGTCCTTCTGGCCTCCTGGTATACCTGTTAGCTGCTTTAGGAGTCCTCAAGGGTAACGAAGCCATAAAGACTCAATTCTCCAGCTTGACGACTTCTATCACCACTAGTGTCCACCAGCAGGTCTTCTGGTTTCCACCACAACAGGCACCAACAACTTTCAGGCCACAGCTCCTGGAAGCTGCAGTATAGGTCTGGAACATGACATTTGTCCAGCACTGATATATTAGACTAGATTTCGATTCACTCTCTTTAACTTTACATCTTAACTTTTAATTAGCTTTTCTATTTATATGACCTAGTCTAAAGTGTAACTCTGATGTCAATCAATCAATCAATCAATCAATCTTTATTGTCAACTACAATTTGCATTGTAATCGAAATTACAGTTCCAGTACAACCGTCCATCGCATACATCACAAACATTTGGGGGGAATGATTTGACTGAGGCCTTGTATTGCCAAAGAACACTGCCGTTAGGCACATTCTTCCAAACTGCCAAGGACCCCACCATAGGACGCTGCCTTTTGACTCTGTCGAAAGATAGGAGCCACATTTGGGGAGGGAGAGGAAAAAATGCATATTTCACACTTTATCCTTAAAGGGTACAGTTTAAGATATCAAAAAACCTCAGCACGAGAAAAGCACATATGACGAGACAACATTTATGCAGAGGGTTTACATTGGAGACTTGTTGCATGTAAATCCATGTAGATTATGGGCGTTAGTTGTGTGTGTGTGTGTGTGTGTGTGTGTGTGTGTGTGTGTGTGTGTGTGTGTGTGTGTGTGTGTGTGCAATTTGTCCATGAACGCTGTCCAGAGGCTATTGTCCTTGATATGATGGAAAGTTTATCAACCGGCACCATAAAGTGCCGTTTTAGATAAAGTGGGGAAGCCCTAATCCACATACACATTTTTGTTTGAGAAGCAAGCTGCACACATTTTCCTCAGTTTTGAGTCCTTGTCGTTGGCTCCACGTGGCGAATCCAATATTCCAAATTTGTTGGGCTTTTTCCGCATTTCACATCCAGATTTATCCCATCTCTCCTTTGAGTTCAACCACCGCAGCCAGCCTGTCTTCCATCGCATCCAGCTTGCGGCTCTGCTCATCCAACTTATGGTTCTGCTCGTTCACAGCCTTAGTAATCGCAACAAATGCGGCCGGCAGCCTGATCATGGCCATATTTGCCATTGACATCCTCTGAAGTTGCAGATACATCAGAAATCCGAGTATTATGAATCCAAACATGTAGACGTCGTCAACGTCCTCAACTGACAAAATTGAAAGACACACCAATCTCCACCTTTCCCAGGAGTGTATGGTGCATCCCACCAAATGTGTCCCATCAGGACAGGACAGGTCCCCTTTTCCCTGCCTTCCCGTCAATTTTTTTTTTTTCAATGGCATTGAGAGACCAGCTGACCAGATCCATAGTTTCCAGAGTTCAGGTGATATGAAAAGAGAGCTCAAAGACAAGACACAGCAGAAGCAGGGACAGCAGGGAGGAGTACCAGCAGGAGCAGGAAGAAATGTGTCTGCCTCCACCGAGAGAAAGAACAAAAGCGTCTTGTCTACATGTTTTTACCATGGTGGGACAATAAAGGTATTATTATTCTATTCTATTCTACAATACTATATTACAAAGACACTAACAATTCAATTAAGTATTAATGGGAACTGTTTATTAATGTATTGAAAAACAAAATTTACTATTAATACAACTAAGATTTATATACTAATGACTTAATCAAGTCAAAAGCAGACAAATAAACACAAAAATATCCTAACATTAAAGGTATAGTGTCAGGTATGAGGTTCAGAACAGCCATGGTGTGTGTGTTGTTTCTTCCTTTCACCTGCAGGGTGTGACAGGTAGACACCGGCAGCAGGTGTTTCCTATTGCCCATTAATCAGAGGAGCGTTTAAGGCAGCCGGAGAGCGGGAGGTTTTCAGAGAATTAGCTCACCTGAGTGGTACCTGACCTGATCCTAAGCTCCTTGATATTACTTGAGGTCCGTGTGCTTACCGCTCACTAACCAGTCGACTCTATCTTTGTACATCCATTTCTGTTCCTGTTCTATTCCCACCCGGTCAACTCCACCCCGGGTCTCTTACCAGTTAGAATCCCTCAAGCCTTCCTGAAACTCCAGTTGACCCGGCACTCCTCTCCTGGTGGCGTCCTTCTAACATCAAAGCCTGTCCACCCTCCATTGTGCAGCTCTCCATCCAGTTCCGAACCACACCTCGGTCTGTCACTGACAGCTGCAGCCTGGCCAACCTCCCCCACCTTCTCAGTCACCATCTATCCATGTCAATGTCTGCTCCCGAAATCTGTTGTTTACCGGTGCTCACCCTCTGTCTCTATCTCTCTTCTCACAGTCTGTGACCTGAACCTTTTCATATTCATATCATTAAATCACCTTTTACTGTCTATACTGCCTCTGTGTTTGTTGCTTCCAGGTCGTCATGGCAAATCCAGCCGTGACATATAGTGGAGGATCTTTTTTGGCTTTACGTTCTGGGGGATCATCTTATCTATTGGCTGTCCCACATGCCAATCATTGTAACAGGCTCACCTGATGCCAATGTGCGTGCTCTGTCCTTACTAGTTTCCTCTTGCTACACACTTCTAGTGTTTATGTATCCAGTGAGCTTTGGTTTCAGCCACTCATTGTAGCTCCACTGCTCTCACCACATACTTTGAAAATGGTAACAAGAAGCAAACTGTCTTACAAGTTAATGAGAAGAAGAGGAAGGCCTCAGAAGAAAGAAAAAGACAAGAGTGGGTTGTAGGTAGGATGGCCTTATGCATGCGCAGTTATTTAAAAAGGGACTTGGGCATTTCTTACCTACATTTCTGGAAAAATCATCTTCTCTACTTTCAAGCAAAGAGTGTAAAGTTTGAATCAATAAGAAAAAAATGAAGCCAAGGTTCAGAGCTAACTTATTTTCTCCAATGCTAGGATATAACAGAAAAAAGTGATTACTGTGGCCTGTGGCTCACTAAAGAAACTGACAGCATTATCTCAAGGGTTAACCCACAGTCCCTTCTCTTAGCTCAGTTTACAAAAGCTGTTGCTCTGGCTGGAAGGTTCTTCAGACTGAAGGTCACTTGTGGCCCACTTCCCTAGATGCCTTGGTAGTCCCTCACTTTTGATTGAACACAATGAATAAAAGTTCTTGGAAAGTTTAAAATGTGAAATTGAACACTTTTCCAAGGCAGGAAGGTAAAATTGGAGTCATTCCCAGCTTCACACATGAACAGAAACATATAGCGAAGCATGCAATTCATTTCAAAACATTTATTGTTACTGAATCTGACAGTATCAGTCCCGGCTTCTACTTGGTTGGCCTCTTTTGAAAGAGAAAACATCACAACAGGCCGATCAGCCAGTCAGACTTCAAAATATGAGGGCAATGACAAGGAAATTTACATAAAAAAAATCTATTTTCTCTAATACACATTCCTTATAATCCATAATCATAACAGATCACTTTACATAAAATAATCTTAATTAGACCAGTTAACACACAGACATTACAAGTGTAAACATAATGCAAACATTAATTATATTAAATACAAATCTATGTTTCACATTTTAGAGTTTGATGAATCATTTAAATATTAATATATTATACAAAATATTAATTCCTTCCGAGTTGTCTCTGAGCTTTCTTTTTTTTTCAGTCGCAGTAAGAGGTTATCATATAAGAGAAATGTTTACATGTTTACAGGCATTCAGATAAAATACTACCTGTTGAGGTGATAGGAAGATAGATATTTTGGAAATTTAGGTGTGTAGAAATGTTGTGACTTGATCTAAAATGTCCAGCTAAGGCATTCAAAGAGATAAGGAGAAAAGAATTGTAGGTGAAAGCTAAAATCTCATGTGTTCAATAAATAACAAGTCTGATCCCTTTCAACATTTTCACTGTCTGTTCTCTATATTTATTTGACTCTCAGGGTGTATGCACACCTACCACGTTTGGCCCACTTTAAATGAACCAGAGTTCATTTCCCCCCTTGTTCTGTGCAGGCAGGGTTTTCCCCAGTGTATTATAAACCTGGCAAGATGCCAGGCTGTACTCGCAATCTGTTGCTTAGTAATGCTGCTACCAGCATGCTGTGGGATTCCATCAGCTAGCAGGTCACATTCTCAGATGCTGCTCCAAAATTACAAATAGAACATCTCGATATCAGCCTTGAATTAGCTGCTCTTGCCACTCACAGTGATTTATCATCTGTAATGACCACACAAATGTGCAAAACAGAGGTGCTGCACACAGGAGTTCTATAATAGGGTTCCTCCATTTCTGTCCAATGGGCGCAACAATCGTCACACGGGTACTTTGTTACAAGTTATAGTTCACTTGCAAAAAGTGCAATGTGACAGCAGACCACACCAAATGAAAAATAAAAAATAAAGACCCTTTTGGATGGAACTAGCAGACCAAAGACTTGAGTTGGTGTGAATACACCCTTAGTAACATGTAGCTAAGAATTTGTTTTTTACAATCAGAACTCATATACACTGTTCACATGTTACAGCACACATGGTCTCATGGTTTTATTGTTGCCAGAAGCTGCTCTCAACAGCTGCGGTTCCACCGACCCTACTCAGTTTAGCTCACCCAATTTTGCTCTTTCTACTTGGTTTTTCCTCGCGCGTTTTTTGTTTCGACTGACCTAGAAATGACTGGAACAAGAAAACGGCTCCTGGGGCTGGATTTAACCCTGGTCTCCCCCACCCCCCGCCCTGTTTGCGACACTGACACTTTAAAGAAATCTGCGAGAATTGCTAAACAATAAAAAATACATCGCAATCAATAAATTGCAATAAAAAAAATACAAATCATGTTTGTATAACTGTTGTTGTGCAATCAGCCATGGAGAATAAAATCAAAGCCACTGAAATGTGATACTTTTACAGGCACCAAAGGACTGCCCATCACAGCAGGGGTTGCCAACACTGCTATGTACCAAGCCCCCTTGGATTCAGCTTTCTTTTTGCCTGTGAGTCCTCGTGAGGAGTGGTCCGAATGGCATCTGGACATCCACAAACATTTGCAGTGCCGTAAACTGCAGTAAGCTATGTTTTCTTTGAAACCAACATCAGAACTTAAACAGTCAACTGCCATGGAAATGGTCTGCTTGTAACCTTTCTCTGTTGCAGGAAAGATGGCGCGGAGCGGTCTCCTGTGGTCAGGCCAAGCTAAGAGAAAAGCTGATCTGAAAATTGCCCTATCAAGCTGTTCAGCCACATGAGGAAAGCCTGCAGAGTTCAAGGCAGCGCCGAGCTTCCACCCTGCTGACTCAGACAGATTCCAACCGGAGGCTCGAGCACAGGACGCTGGAGCCTGGTTCACAAACAAGGACCTTTACCCCCCTGAGCCAGCCGGTTCTTCGTCCCTGGCCGAAGACAACAAGCTTCACCCTGAAGCAACTTCTTCCTACCAGATGGCCCAAATTCACCTGAACTGACACAGAGGCACAGGTTTGGTAGATAAATAAGCAGGAAAAGATTAATCATTAAAATGGTTTAATGTGTTTCGTTGTGTTTTAAGGTTTGACCGAGGTACAAAAACCGAGCTATGCTAATATGTTTTGAGTGTGTTTTTATGGTTATAACAGACTTTATTTCAATAAGGGTTTTATACATTGATGAGACATTAATGTTCGTGTTTTCTGGTCATTGCGACAAAATAAAGCTTAAGAGTCTTTATTAGCGAGCATTAGCCAAGCATTAGCCCGCTAGCATTAGCCAAAAATGAGCCTCTGTAGTAACTAGCTGATATCCTGGTTTCCGTTCAGTCTTCACTGGATCCTTAGTTAATAGTTGTCCTTAGTTAACCATCGTTAACCTGTCAGTCTACACGGTCTGGAACCCTTCCTGAAGGTCTTTTGATTAAAGTTACTTACCCTTTTGATGGCTCTGCGTCGTCTTCATTGCACCATTGGTCCTCGACACAAATCATGACAGATGGTTAACTATTTTTCTGTCTTTTTGTTTCTTGTGTGTACATAGTTCCTTAGCTTCTCTTTATCTTAATTTTGCTTAGTAGTTTGGTTACGTTTCACTAGCCTAGTGGAGAGGATTTGTTGATTGAAGTATAGTGTCAAGTTCTTTTTAATCTGTGCAGCTTCCCCACTTGAAAAGGGATGGACAAATTCATGTAGACTTTTATCAGCAGGGTTTTTGCTCAAAGGACCACACAGTTTTCCTTCTTTTATCCTCCATTTATTTGGTGAATGTCAGGACATGTGCAAAATTGGTCCAGAAGCAGGTAAAAACCTTTAAACAAGCCCAAAAGAAGAAAAATAAACAATTACTAATCCAAATGTTAATTTACTTAAATTAATTCCACTCAAACTACAAAGGAAATAATAATCTATATAAACAATACAAAGCAAACTGCAGTGTTGGTACTGCAGTGCAGTACCAATTCAATTCAATTCAATTCAATTTTATTTATTGTTGCCAGGAGCTGGCAACAATAAAAAATGAAATATGTCATCTCAAGGCACTTTACAAAGTCAAGTTCAATCATATTATACAGATTGGGTCAGATTACCTCCCTGGTGATTACCCTCACCAGGGAGGGTAACGCCTCCCTGGTGAGGTGTTCCGGGCACGACCCCCGGGAGGAGGCTCAGGGGAAGACCCAGGACACGCTGGAGGGACTATGTCTCCCGGCTGGCCTGGGAACGCCTTTGGATTCCTCCGGAGGAGCTGGCCCAAGTGGCTGGGGAGAGGGACGTCTGGGCCTCCCTACTGAAGCTGCTACCCCCGAGACCCGACCCCGGATAAGCGGAAGAAGACGGACGGATGGACGGACAAAGCAAACCACTGTGAATCAAACCCACCAAGTAATCAAAGTTAAATGAACAAGTAACTAAACTTAAGTTCTTTAACTTTAAAATACATTTCGAATAAATAAATAAATACAATTACATTTATTTAAATATACAAATCTCTACTTTTCAATATTAGTCAAAAATATTCATTTTATAAGTATATATAGCTTCCACTTGTAATTCTTTCTCATATGATGCTAAGTTAATAGTTAAACTTAACATCCAAATCCACTATTCAACAACACAGCAATCAGTTCAATGAATCAATGAATCAATGAATCAATGAATCAATGAATCAATCAATCAATCAATCAATCAATCAATCAATCAATGCCAAACTTCTCTACCACAATCCACTTCTTCAGTTCAGGTGTTGCTGTTAATGGGCTGGCAAATCTGGAGGCCCTGCTGGAGGAACATGGGTAACCTTGCAGTCTGATTTCATAAACATTACAGCTTGCCTTACCGGCTGCCTCTCTGCTCGTCTACAGATTTGTCCTCTTCTGCACAAATTGACCAGGATCTCTGATCACAAGAGTCCCCCAAACTTCCGTCCTCTTTGTCTGGCTGGCTTTCTCTTCTGCTCTCTCTTCCTTGTTGTCCGTCCCTCTTTTAAGTCCGTGTGAAACACAGTGCATGTCTTTTTTCCCCCTTATTTGACTTCACATATAAGCTGTGTCTCAATTCACAGGCTGCGTCCTTCGAAGGACGCATTTTAAGGCCAGTGACGTTACAATGATGCGCAGAGGCTGTCCCATTTGGCAAAAATTCTGAGGATGCTTAAAATGCAGCCTTCGAATGCGTCCTCCTTTTCCCCGAATTCTGAGGATGCACCGCTACCATCCTTAGTGGCCTCGTCTGCCATAAGATTTCCCGAGGTGCTTTGCGCGCTTTTTTAGTGTTAGTGAAAGTAGTGATTTAAGTCAGTTATTTACAGGGTTTGTACACATTTAACTATTCAATTCAAATTACTAAAGTTACAAACATAAGCTTATACCAAGTCTTACAAAAAAATATAAAATTTTATATTTAACATATTCGTCAATCTGCTGACAAGCGTTTGTTTAATAACTGGTATATTGTGATCATTAGCAGGCCCCTGGGTGAAAATAATAGCAGGTAAATGTTACCTCTCCACTGCGCTCTCCCAGCCTGAAAAAAATTTGTCGCCGGTTTTGCTGCCGTCTAAACCGTCTCTCCTCCTCCAATAACAAGTAAATAATAAAAAATAAATAAATAAAAATTTCCATATCCATTTTTTTGTCATCTGGCGCTGTTTTTCCCAGGCTTGGGGACGTCGTGTCGCAAACAGGAAGTGCTCCAAAGGCTAGACCGTCCCATTTACCAACGGTTGAGGATCCTCCGGAGCATCCTCCGATGGCTGGGTCCTCCTAAGGCTGTGTAGGCTGGGTCCTTCGAAGGACGCAGCTTGCGAATTGAGACACAGCTATAGTGTTATTAAGATAAACAGCATTCTATAGTGGTGTTCTCTGGATGTTTATTTATTTCTGTTAATATATTCTTGTACTTGAGTTGTTGCTCATTTATCCCATATATGTGCAGAGTTTGCTGTTTGAAGAACCCCAAAGATCAAATCACCCTTTCATATATCCACTGTATGGCCTAAGTTGTTATTTATTAACATTAAATAACTTAAAAAGATTAGTAATACCACAACACCGTATATGCAAGATTGTCTTGGATATTTTTAAAGAGTAATCCATCGGGATAAATATATGGATCACGCATCTAATAATAGCAAAACAAGGCACAGTCTTTCTGCTGTCTGCTATGAAGCTCTGTGTGTCTGTGAGAGAGAGAAAGGCGGAGAGGCAGAGACAAGCCGTTAAGCCCACAAGCTGCTGGCCTCTGGGCAGAGCGAGCTTTCAGGTGTTTCCACAGTCTGAGCTCCCTTCTGCGGCCTCTGCTGCCAAAGCAGGACACTGGGTGCTTTCAGTCACGGAGTTAAAATTTACAGCTTTTTATGAGCCAAGGCACGAGCGAGGAGAACATGTTAATAGCTTAAAAGATTTTAAACCACAATTAAATTATTTTTATTGATTTGATTTTGCGCTAACTCCCTTGGCTGCAGGCAGGTATGTCAGCAGACAGCCGCTGCGTTCTATCACATGAGGTGGATGGATGGGCACTTCAGAGACAGAAGTGTCTATCCAGTGTGGGTAAAATGAGAGAAAGTACAGATTTGATACAACGCATCTGGGTATTGAAAGGTGATCAAGTCCTATTTCTTTTCTTTTTTTCCTTCATGTGCGGTTCATGGTTTGTAAATCGTAAAATTATGTTTTACTCCACAATTTTTCTGGACCTTGGAGAAAACCTTCTAATTTCTCCTCAGGAAATCACTGAAAAGCAGTGTTTTCACATCAAAACTCCTCTCGAGTCCTGTCAATTTGACCTTGCTGCTGAGTAGAGCCAGAGGAACCCCTGCTCACCCTTAAAAAAAAAAAAAAAACCTCCTGAAATTCTTGCAAGTGGGTGGAGCCAAGTGGTATACAGACAATAGACCAGTTCATTGTTATTGTTTTGATGCGGGTTTTTCGTGCATGCGCGCCGGACTGGTAGGCAAAAGGCGAACACAATGGCGGACGAAAACAGAGAAACTGACGAGTTCTCTACGTATTTTTCTTCTTTAGATAACGTATCACAAGATCGTTTTAAGAGTAAGTTGATAGTTGATGGTATCAGATTGCCAGATCCACACAGCAAAGCCTGAATTAACGGAGCGAGTCTGTGAAATGCTGGCCAAGTGTTTCGTACCGCGACATATACAGCTGCCTTATAAACACGCAGGCCGGTACACACGAGAGAGCACGAAAGCCCCTGAAACTACTGGACGGCTACAATTATTTTATATCGGGACATAGGCACCAGCAACCCCCGCGATCCCATGAGGGATTAAGCGGGTCAGAAAATGGATGGATGGATGGATATTCAGACATGTTTGTGTAACAGCAGAAAGCGGAGTCGGACACAGACCGCGCCTCAGCTTAGAGGAAGACCCACCCGGTAGGTTAAAAAAAAAACATTGCTCACTACGGATTATTTTGGTGTTTTTGTCTTGTTAAAATGGGTGGGGGTGTCGGCGACGTTGCAGCGTAAACATAGACGTACTAGCGCGCGTGAACAGGGGTGTAATGCAGCCGCTGTCTGGTGAATGTTATTGCACACTGATTGCACGAAGAAAACTCAAATGATGCGGCGTGCTGCTGCTGCAGCGCATCTACTCTGCTTCTCCCGGCCCCGTCTAGCGATCGCCACCTCCCCTCCGCCGCTATTTAAGTAGAACAATGACTAGTGCAAAATTAAGTTGTATTTACCCGAGATGAAGTGTAGACTGCAAATTCTGTCGTGGTATGATGGCTCCCACAGTCCATTGGGATTGTCTGCCTGCGCACTCTTTTCATTGAAATTATCCATTTTTTTCTTCTTTTTCGTCCTTCGATAAACGACAGAAATGTACATCCAACGATTTGGAATGCCTCTGTGTGCAACCGGGAGCACAACAAGTCGTAGGCATTGTTAGGATTCCAAAAATAAACTAACTAAAAGTACGCTCGAAATCACCTGTTTTGTCATGTAGTAGACGAGAACAGTACTGTTTTTGCCTACCCGCGGGACCCGGATGTAGCGCTGACGTCACGTGTGACCTGGTCTATATGAGACGGTGGCACTGGGCCTGACACATCACATGGATGCAGCCCTACACAAAAACATACAAGGCAGATACATTGTCATTTCTAACCATGGATTGTATATTACAGGTATTTACCAACTAGATATTATTTTTGTTGCATGCTGTTTCATCTGCGAGGTTGTAGAATCTTGTAAATTAGTACTACGTTAACCACAGGTGAGATCAAAATGTCCATGTAGGTACTTAAACTTTTATAGAAACAATACAAACCTTTATTTTGTAATACATTAGATAGCAACAATAAATTGATAAAAAATGTTTTCTTGGAGTTCTTTAGCAACATTTTGACATTTTTCTATTTGTGTTCTAAGTGATTGAAAAAACAAATTCAATCTGTCTATTTTTTTGGGACCAATTAAAAGATGAAAGGATTGAACTACAGTATGTAACACCAACTTATGATGTCCAACACTGGTTTAGTTCTCACATACTTTTCTTTACACATCATCTTGAAAGTTTGAAAATAAATATGTTGTAGCTGTGCCAAAACATGTTAATAACAATAAAGAAAACTAATTTAAAACACTCTAGAAAATGTGTAAAAAAATTTTTAATGAAATTTTAGAAAAGCAAAACATGTGCTCTAAACTACACAAAGACATGATGCAGATCCAAAACATGCATCTATTATTTAGGTCACTGAGCGGTTTCTTTTGCCCAAAACAAATTAATATTGTCTAACTGTCAACCAGCTAGGAAAGGGAGGCTTATCTCACCCATAACAGGCTTTCCTTCTAATAAATTGTTTGTGTAAGCGCAAACTGGAGAGGGATATTATTATTTTTCTTTTCCATGTGTCAAATACAGAACATTTGAAAGTTGCACATTCTGTCAATTTACCCATACACTTAGTGGTGTTATTTGATTGTCAACCTAATATAGCTTTGGGATATATGGTTGATGTATAAGAAAGGTTTATCATTATCATGCCTTTAATAAAGGTATCTATAACTACATCTTTATGCATGTTTCAAATTATGCACAGTTTTCATCAAAGTAAGAAAATTCAAAATATTTCTATGTTTATCATGCATTCTAGTGATCATCTGTTGTTTTTTGTGCTGGTTGTTCAGTATTTACTGTGCTGTTCCACTCTGTTAACTCCTAGTGCCCAGATACACCTGCATTTAACCCTGATTACCTCCTCTTGTTCCACCTGTGTCTCTGTCTAGTTATACCTGCCTCCGACAGCCTGTCCCTGCCAGATCGTCTTCGAGCCACTGTGTGAGTTGCTATCAGCATTGGTGTCTGCATTGCCTGTTCTGACCGTTTTCATGTTCTGGATTCTTCTATGTCACCTTTCCATTGCTTGGACACCCAATCAGCGTGGAATCTGACTTAAAATCAGTGTGGTATAAAAAGCACATGCAGTGAGCAGCAGTAACTCCTTGAATGACTTTGTTCTAAAGACAGAAAAAGTTTAAGAAAGAACAACATTGCAATGTGTATCATCCGTACAAAGAGAACATTAAATTATTGGCAGCTCAGCTGACAACCCATCTCAATAATGAAACATGTCTAATCTGAGAAACACCAGGAACCCATTTCAGAAGGTATGACCTATCAACCCTGAGTTGAGCGCGAGCATGAAAAATGGTCTCATCAATATGTAATGGGGGTGCACTGTCTCAGTGCACAGTTAAGATCAGGTTGAATTCACGTCCATTAACTTGTGTTAGTTCTGTGTTGTGTTATGTTGTATTGAATGAAGAAAGGACTCTGACCACGACCAACTGCTGGTTGCTCTCTTTACTGGATGCAGGTTGGAAGATTTGTCTGTACAAGTCAACAGAAAAGCATAAAGGCTCTTTAACATGTAGTTCCTCCCACATAACACACAGGTCTCACCTCACGCTCCTGTTAGCAGATGAAAGCACAGAAAACTCTGCAAACTATCTTCTTCTTCTTGTTTTTCTTTGTGTGGGGGGGGGAAGGAGTGGTAGAGAGTGCACGTGAGAAAAGCTGCTTAAGTGTTTTTTCTTGCTTTTTCTATCTTTTTCACTGGGTGTATGTAAACATTGTGTAGTTGTGTGTTTTGTGGGGTTCGTTGCCGTCGGGTGTTGACCGGCAGCAAGTCGGCATCTTGAACGCCATGGTGGTGGTTCTGGCACCTTCTCCGTGCTGACATGAAAGAAGTCAGGGCCCCTGCAGTGGGACAGGGTGCCCCTGGGCCTCGGGTCCCCGGGGCCCATGGCTGGATCTGCTCTGGCAAAACTGGCTGCCTGCAGAGCCCACGGGCTCGCCCCCACGGCTCCCGGGGGCTTTGGCATTGTGGCTGTTGGGAGGATTTCCTGGGGCCCGTCTATCCTTTTCCTTGGGGCGGGGGAGGCAGCTTTCCCTGTGTTGTCCCTTCTTGGGCACCTTTGCTCTCGGGGTCCTTTCAGGCATCTAGGGTTCAGGTTCCCCTGGCATCTGCCTCGGTGCTCTGGGGTTGAGACTTTGGCTCCTCACAACCACTATTGAGCATTTTTGTTATGGAGAAACCTTACATAAACAAGTGTCTCACTTACACCTACATGTGCTTAGATACTTACAGATTAACTTTATACACTTTATACGTTTTGTATTAAATATTACTGGATATTCTTCAGGGATGGTATCAAGGCATTGGTTTTAGTACTTTGTAAATGAGTGTCCTTTGTCCAGTTTGTCAGAAAATGTCTTCATGTTTTCATGGATTGTGTACGGCTGACAACTTTCTTTAACCTTTTGATGTGTGTTTTTAGCCTCTTTGGCGTAGTTTTTTACCAGTTCTGTTTTTATTAATGGTGTACATTACTACATAGCCTCTAAGTTAAAATTTTCAAATTCAAAAATGTTTAATTGCCGAAGCAAAAATGGGTATTCATTTATCCAGAAGGGACATACTGCAGGCTGGACCTCAGCTTGATGCTGTGGCTGTGTGGAAGTGTCAGAGACGCTGCTACGCCTGGGTTGCCCTCCAGAGACGCTGCTATGCCACAGAAGGTCTCCAGAGATGCTGCTATGCCGGGGAAGGCCTCCAGAGACGCTGCTACGCCGGGGTAGGCCTCCAGAGACGCTGCTACGCCAGAGAAGGCCTCCAGAGACGCTGCTACGCCAGGGAAGGCCTCCAGAGACGCTGCTACGCCGGGGAAGGCCTCCAGAGATGCTGCTATGCCAGGGAAGGCAGTTCTGCCTTTTTTCTCTGTGAGTCCCAGCCGCTTGCTCTGCCCGTTCTGGTGGTTCCCCGGTCTACATTGCCAGCTGTGCTCTGTCACTACTTGTATCTTCTGGTCTCCTACTCATCCCTGCCTGACTGCACCTGTCAGGGCTCAGCAGGCAGAGCCGTGCAGCCTTGCCGGCTCTGCGCTCTCCTTTGCTCACAGGTGACAGCAGTTGACCGGTGGGCGGGACTGACACACCTGCAGCGAGTTCAGCAGCGCCTCAGCGCACTATAAGATCAGTGCACGAACAGCGGGAGGATGCCAGAGTGTTACCTTGTTGCGGTATGCCTAAAGGCCATCCACCACCTCCTGAGCTTCAGACCCGTGAGTTTTTCGATCCCCGTTTTGGATCTAATCCTTGTCTTGTGTGTTTTCTCCAGTGCTTTCGTGTTTTTTGGAACCTATCTCTCGTGTGACTCTGCGCTGTGAAGACCAGGCTCTCGAATCCACAACCCGCTCAGATTCTGCTCTGGCGACCGTCCCCTCAAACTCACTTGGTGGTACCAAGTTGGGCGTGAGTTCTCCCTTCCCGGATTCACCCTGGTCACCCCCGGACTCTCCTGTTTCCTCCCGCTGTTCCTTCCGGATCCCTGGACCCGCCGGCGCTGCTCGGACCCTGCCCAACCTCCGTTCACCGGTCACTCTGTCATCTGCTCCTCAACCATCAGCTGAGCCCATCTCCCTCCCCCTGGTTTAGTTCCTAGAGCTCCATGGTAAGCGTACGTGTTTAGTTGTACTTCCCTTTATCGTTATACTCTGTCAACCGTTTTCCCCTTTACCTCACAGATCCCGTGTTATCTGCCCGAGTCGGTTCCTGCGTGTTTCCGGTTCTGAGACCCTTCCCGAATCCATTCGCTAAGATCAATAAAAACTGTTAAAACAGCTTCCTGTTTGCCGGTGTTCTTTGCATGTGGGTCAGATATCTTAAACCAAACATGACAGCACCTTCTGCCATAACTCATCTATTTAAGCCTGGTTCTACTTGCCTGCCTCACCTGCCATTATTCACCCTCTCAATAAATTTAAAAAATACATAACTCTCTGTCTGGCTGAATATTTGGTTCACCAGCAGTAATCATTGCAGTTTGTCTTTCTTAGATAATGCCAACAATGGAGCTAGTCTGCCATTACACTCTAACAGAAAATATTCCTGGATCAGTGTGTTCTTTTTGTGGATATATACTCAATCTGAATCTGGTTCTGCCGGAAGTTTCTTCCTTTTAAAGGGGAATTTTCCTTTTCCCTGTTGTAACATGTATGCTCGTTATGAGGGATTGCTGCAAAATCAACGACAATGCAGAAAGCTGTCCATTTTGGCTCCACGCTCTTTAAGGAGGACTGAATGCTGTATGTCAATAACCTGATTCAATATGCTGTGTTCCCTTAGATAACCATTTTTTAACCAATCTGTCTGAATTATTGGATGGAATCGATTTTTGTGTTGACGTTATGTAAACCAAATTGAATAGAATTGAATAGACGCAAGAAAGTATTTACATTGTCAGTCAGTCACCCTATGTCTTTCTGGTAAACTGAAACACATAGAATATTAAAAAGAACATGACAAATACATTCTGTGTGTAGAGGAAGAATAACATGATTTTTACTTAATATAAAAACCCATAACATTAAAAAGATAAACCATAAAATTAAATGATAAAAAACACAAGGTAAAATAAAAGCTTTTTCTTTGTTGGTGAAATTTCACACTGTATTAGAAAAATCTCCATTTATCCATTATCTATAGCCGCTTTTTCACGCTGGGTTACGGGGGCTGGTGCCTACCCCCGGTGGTCATTTGGCAGGCGGCAGTCTATTCCCTGGACCGGTTGGCAGTCCATCATAGGGCAAATAGCAAGCTAGCAACCAACATTTACACATCTATATGCATAAAACCATGACACTTTTTGCAAAACACAACACAGTGATTATCAAAACTCTAAGCACTTTATTCTCTTACAAACACAGAAATACAACAAAAAGGTGAGTTTGATTAAAACTTCCTCCACCACAAGCTAATGCGCCTTCGGGCAAGTTATTTAGCCCCTTGTCACCGACTGAGATGTATATCGGTGTGTGAATGTGTGTTTGCAAGTAAAAGGCTGGGTGAATGTGGTTTACCAACTAGTAGGCTTGGTATGTCTTCACTTTTTTTTCATTTAGATGGTAGTTTGTCACAAATAATTTTACTGATTGTATTTTATGATCTACTGTATTGCAATTAGAGAATCAAAGTGTTTGTCTGCTCTGAGTAGAGTAGTTGCTCCTTCTTCAGCTGAGGTTGTTTGGGCATTTAATCATAATGCCTCTTGTGCACTTTTGTTTGAAAGTTTTTTTGGGACAGACAATTTGGACGACACCCCAGCGTAGAACATGCTGGATGGTCTATAATTCCCCTCTGGCCCGGGAGCATTGAGCAGCACAGTGCTACTCATGGGCGGATCTACAGGGGGGCAAGGGGGGGCAGCTGACCCCCCAATATAGAGCCTTGCCCCCCCAGCTGCCCCTAACTTTGTTGATCCAAAAGCTGTACCTGTAAAAACAACCTGCCACTATGTTCACAGGCTTCTCAAAACAATACATTTACCATAAGGTTGCAATTTAGTTTTTTATTTTTAATGTATTATTTGCCACCATCCCTCAAATACTTAGCTACGCCCCTGATTCAAACGTGCAGCGCGCAGTTCGCGCTCAGTCTGTCTGACACACACACACACAGTCTGCAGCGTCGCGGTGGCTCTAGTGTGCAAACCAACTGGAGAGACTGAGCTGTCCCAGGGCATCTGAAGGTGAAGTGACTTTTACCAGGTGTAGTTTAAACACACGTTTCACTTAAAAGTTACATTTGTAGTCAATATCTGCTAAAGACGATTAGCAAAAACAGCGAGTGTGTCAGTCAAATCCTTCCCTCGGGATTTGTAAGAGCACTCTTCCCTTTGATTAATGTTAAGAAAAAAAACAGCTTAATAAAAAAATACAAAATATTTTTGTATCCATAACGTTAACTGATTTACTGATGGTAACCGTTATGCCGCCGTTACGTTACAACACGCAGGCTACAGTGTTGATTTGATTAGCTGAGCAGTCCTATAAATCCAATTCCTCTCAGATATCGCAGCAATGACACCAGGTTATAACTGGGGAAATAACAAATACAATAGAATTAAGTAGTCTAAACATAACTGGTGTGTGAATGTGATAAATCTTTCTCATTTATATTTGTTACATAGGCTATACTACAATACCTATATATATATATATATATATATATATATATATATAGAAATATATATATATATATATATATATATATATATATATATATATATATATATATATATATATATATATATATATATAGGTATTGTAGTATATGCTACCTAACTTATAAGTTCCATGGCCCTACAGTGTAGGCTAATGAAATACAAGGATAACCAGAGGTTTTCACATATTGACTTTTGCATGCAAATATTACTTCATAGGCCTAGCCATGAAAAGGAAGGCTAAAAGTGGGGATTTAACCAGCTTTTTTGCAAAGAAAATTCCAACAAGTACACAAGAGGAAGAGCGCAAGGGAAATGAGGGAGAAGGCAGTAAACTGGAGAGCCCAGGAGGGTCAGTGCAGGAAAAGACTGAAGGAGACACAGAAATAAGTGACGAAGAAGAGGAAATACATGAAGGAGACACAGAAATGAGTGAAGGAAATGAGGAAATAAGTGCAGGAGCTGAGGAAAAAGAAGAATCAGTGAGAGATGAAGAGGAGGCTCCAGATTCAGAGAGAGGAACAGACGCAGGGAATGATCAGGAGGAGGAGGAAGATGACAGAGAGGAAGAGGGTAGACCTGAAATTCTCCCTGGACCACATGGTATGTTTTTATTCTTCTTCTATATAAATTGCCATACAGAGGGATAATGTATGTAATGCCACATATGCATTAGCTATGTCCATGTACTGTTCAATTGCATTAGATAATCATATTTGGCACTCTTTGTTTTTTAAGATGTATCAAAATGCAAAGGTGATGCAGCAGTGCAGCCTGATTTAAAGACATTTCCAAAGACACAACATGGAGCAGCAAAAAGAAGCTTCCACAGGGAGTGGTACAGTTCTTGGCCATGGCTTGAATATTCCATGTCTAAAGATGCAGCATTCTGCTTTGCATGCAGACATTTTGCACATTTGAAAAACAGTGTATTCACTTCAGAAAATGGCTATTCTAACTGGAAGAAGGCCATTTCCAAAGACAGTGGGTTTAGTGTACATTCCAGAGCACACACACATGTGAATGCAATGATTGCATGGAGTGAGTTTAAAAGAATGGCCAAGAAAAACACAACTGTCTTGGGAATGATTGGAGATGAAAATCAGAAACAAGTAATCGAAAATCAAAAGTACATCAAAACTTTAGCTGAAACCTTGCTGTTGACAGCCACTCAGAATATTTCCCAACGTGGCCATGATGAATCAGAAAACTCAAAAAACAGAGGAAATTTCCTTGAGATTTTAGATCTTGTGAGTAAACATGATGCCTTAGTGAAAAAGCGGCTGTGTCAGGGTCCCAGAAACGCTAAATACACAAGCAAAAGCACACAAAATGAGATTTTGGAGTGTTTAGCAGAAATGGTGAGAGAGGAAATTATAAAAGAGGTTAAAGAAAGTGAGCACTTTTCTATTTTAGCTGATGAGACTAAAGACATTCAAAAAAAGGAGCAGCTATCTCTGGTCGTACGATATTATTACAATGGTGTGGTTCAGGAGAGCTTCCTTGAGTACCAGAATTTAGAGCACTTAGATGCAGTAAGTTTGACAGAGAAAATTATTTCATGTCTAGAAAAGTATGGACTGGAATACAAAGAGAATCTGGTAGGCCAAGGCTATGATGGGGCTTCAGTCATGAGTGGCAGGTGCTCTGGGGTCCAAACAAGGGTTAAAGAAGTTGCCAAACATGCATTTTATGTTCACTGCAGGGCACATTGTTTGAATCTTGTCATTGTGGACAGTGTAAAAAATGTCCCAGAAGCTGCATGTTTTTTCACTTTGCTTGAAAGACTGTACACATTCATGTCAGGCTCATATGTTCACATTAAGTGGATGGATGTTCAAAAAGAAATGTTCAGTGGTGTGTCACCACGAGAACTTCCTAGGCTAAGTGACACTAGATGGGCCTGTCGCTATGCTGCATGTAGAAACCTTATGGACAGGCTGCCTGCAGTAATAAGAGTGCTGGATGAAATTTCAGATGAGGCTAATCCACAGAGAGCTGTAGACGCAAGAGGACTTCGTTCTCAAATGGATTTTAATTTCATAGGGCTCCTTGCAGTCTTCAGAAAAGTTCTAGGTGAAACTAAGATTTTATCTGAGATGCTCCAGTCAACTAATGTGGACCTTACCAAAGCAGCTGACCTTACTGAAACCCTCAGACAGACATTGGAAGATTATCGTAAAGAGGAGAGCTTCAATGACCTGTGGAGTACACATGCAATGGTTGTAACATTTCTACTATTGTCAAATCCAAAAGAACCAAACACACATCTAGGATACTACATGATACTCTTGTAACATCTACACTTGGACAGCAAACACACATTGACAGCAAAGATGCCTTTAGAATAGGTATATTCATTCCCATCATAGACTCAATGATCAGTGAAGTGGACAGGCACTTTTCTAACTCTAGCAGTAAAATTATGAGGGGTATACAAGCTTTAAACCCATCCAACAATGACTTTTTAAAGGAAGAATTAGTTTTGTTAGTGGCTGAGGAATACGGCTCTGACTGGCAAGACTTAAAAACTGAGATACACCAGGCAAAAAGACTTCTTGAAAGAAGCAGAGCAAACGGCAAAGTAAACCCGTCCAGTCTGACGGAGTTTGTGACATTCTTGGTGCCTTTTTAAGAGGTTTTCTTTGAACTTTTTCGCCTGTGCAAGATTGCTATTGTTTTGCCAGTTAGTACTGCTGGGTGTGAGCGAAGCTTTTCCACTTTAAAGCTTGTAAAAACTCACCTGCGCTCAACCATGGCAGATGACCGTTTGAGAAATCTGGCTGTTCTCAGTATTGAGAAACAGCGTGCAAAAGCACTAGATTTAGATAAGTTTCTAAAACGTTTTGCTGCTAAGCACAACAACCGTCGCCTTAAGCTTTCTTAAAGAAATGGCTGACCATGGGTCATTTGTGGTTTCAGGGCATAAGTTTTTAGGTAGAGTATTGTCCGCTGTTTCATACTTGTAGTCCACTGCATCTTGGACACAATTATTATAACAAATAAATTAAAGGGATTTTGCTTGTTAGACTTTTACTTTTCAAAAGATGCAGGTTTTTTTTGTTCGATCACTGCACTTTGCTTATTCTGTTGTGAATTTAAAAGAAAAACTTTGTAGTGTGTAAGGGCATGATTAAACAACAACTACTGTAGTTTAAAAGTGTTTTGTGTTTATTTGGTTAAAGCAGCTCACATATAAGGATTCCCATGTATCGTCTACTTCTGCCACCCTGCCAAGACCTCTTGCCACCCCTTTGCCCCCCCATGTAAAATTTTCTAGATCCGCCACTGGTGCTACTGAGCAGAGGGGTGTCCAGGTTGCTTATTTGAGATCAGCAAATCAGCAAGCAAACAATGGAATCAGGATATTTATTTAAATCTATATCTGTCTGCCATGTTTTGCGTTGTATTGTAGCTGTTGTTTTGTGCTGGGATGAACTTGAGTGAAATTAATGAATTTTCACTAACTGGTTTTATAATTAGACACGACTTTTTGTAAAGTGTTTTGAAACTGACGTTTGTTTTGAATTGACACTAAATAAATAAAGTTAATTAAACCGAACCAAACCTGTTCCAGACGATTATTTTCCACCCCTCTTGCTGTTTCGGCGAGGGGTCACCTCTGGGCTCTTATTTTGAAGGCACATGTGGTTGCTTTTCCTGGGATTAATTGACGAGAAAGCCTTCGCTGACCCTCCGGATTTATCGGTTTCCATATGCCCGGGCTTCCATCCACATCGGCTTCCATACATATGCTGCGGCTCTCCAAGGAGCAAGAAGTGGATTTTGACAGGGAGAGAGAAAGGAAGGCGAGGGGCCAAATGTGAGAGGCTGATCAGCCGCCGCAGGATAGTGCAGCGCACACTGAGACTTCGGGGAGACTTTTTTAAAATCCCCCTCTTCATGCTTCGCGGATCACAAACTGTAACAGACTTCACAGAAACATGCACCTTTTGGGAATATCGCTATTTCTGGCATATTTCCACTACACTAACTTGGCCAGCGACTTCAGCCACAGAGACTATTATGATGAGTACTCGGAGCAGGAGCCGATGGACGAGCCGGTGAGTTAGTTGGAGGAAAAACTTGTTTGTCTGTGTGTGAAAAGTCATAAAAGTCCTAACGGAGTCAGAGTTGGCTCACTGCGGAGCCCCACGCTCCATCATGTGCTCACTCATAATCCTGGAGCATTTCTTTGTGGAGTTACCACTGTGGGAGAGCAGAGAGTGGGCAAGCTTTGAGTTTTGTTTACTCAATATTTCAAACATGTTTGTTGTATGATTTACTTTTTTATAACCCAAAAGATCGGTTCTTTTTTTTCTCACCGACATTAGTGGAAGCTGGTAGATGTTATAAAATCTTTGTTTTCTTAACACTCAGCAGATATGTTCAGGCAAATTAGTTAATAACGTTGGTTCAGTGATGCAGAGAGGGGTAATTCCTACTGTCCAAGTGAGAAGTTAGTAAGGAACTGTGGCTTTTGGCTGTGTGCATGTTTTCGCATTTCTCATCCAGTAATGGAAAGAAGAAACAAATAAAAACATCAGTAGGCCTATGTCTTACCATGAAGATATTTTTGATGAGGCAAACACCGGCTCAGAATGCACATTATTACACATAACATGCAGACACAACAAGACATAATCTTTTAATTTTTTAAGCAGTTGATTACACTTGCCAGCAACAACCCTCTCTGGGGGGCTTAAGTGTGAGTACAGTCTTTAGCAGCTATTGATCTTATTTTCAAGTCAAAGAGATTGAGAACTACAATACTGTGCAATAAATTTAATTCCATAATTGTGCAATTTGCATGGTCTAAACCACAGGTGTCAAACTCAAGGCCCGCGGGCCAAATCCGGCCCTTCAAGGTAAATTATCCGGCCCTCGAGAGCCAAAAAAACGGCATATATCCTTTTAAAGTGTATAAAGTGGCTAAAACTGTGCCTCCTGTAAGTGTGACTCACCCCAATATTTTCTTTTGCAGATAAACTGTATAAACTGGGCCTAAGGGTGCTACTTTTATGTTACTGTGCATTTTGTATACTACTATGTGAAATGGAATGAAATTATGAAATGAAAAGTATCGTCTCTACACATGCAACTAGCCCTTTTAATGACTTCATGATGCCAAAGTGGACCCATATAGAAATTAGTTTGATACCCCTGGTCTAAACTGAGAGTTCCTGAAGGATTGAAGTGTGCGAATACACATTTGCAAGTGAGGGACAGTATAAATGATTTTGATCAGATCAGAAACCCGTGTAACCAGTAGTGTGTTGGTAATGTAACATTATGAAAAGGGCTGATCATTTGTTGATATTCAGCAGGGTGTGATAGCACTTACAGCTTTGGGAAAGAAGTTGTTTTTGATTTAATGTTTCTGAATAATTTCCATGATGGAAGTGGGTTAAACAGTGCATTGCCTGGGTGAGGGAGATTTGTGGCAAAACGTCTGGCCCTTTTCTGGACTTGCGCAGCATATACTGTGTCTAGGTCCTGTAGATGGCATCCTGCAATCCCCTGTGCTGTCCTCACCACCTGTGCTAAATTCTTCCTCTCCTTCACTGTGCAGCTCCCATACCACACAGTTACACTGAGACACAAAATGCGTTCTATTGTAGCTCTATAAAACGGTTTTCTTTAACAGCTTAGTGGAAAGTTCAGTCCATTTCAATTTCCTGAGAAAGAAGAGCCATTGTTGTGCCTTCTTTACCACACTCTAAGAAATTATATTTTGGATTTACTTAACGAAGTTATGACAACAAATCCCACACAACTGTATAGTATAAACAGGAAAAGCAATACACAATTAACATGAACAACATACAGTATATAAGCAAATCTAAAATAGGTATGTTATTTTAAATGGATATATTGCTATGGTGCAGAAAGACAACATTATTATATTGAATTAATTGACAACATATTCAATTTAATTAACATAACTAAATTCAGTTTACTTAACACACGCGGTAGGTTTGTGTTAGAAATGCAAAAACTTGGTCGTACTGTTTAAATGAGTGTAATAAATACAATTTAATCTTCCAAAATTCACTTAAACCAGTGGCGGATCCAGGATTTTTCAAAGGGGGGTGCGCACCTAAGAGTCATGGGGTCAAGGGACAAGGGTCATGTCAAGACAATGTGAGGCTAAATGACCAAAGAATGCTATCGTTACTCTTTCACACTACCCTAATTATTCATCTAAGAGTTTTTTTTAATTGATAGTCTGCGACAGACTGGCGACCTGTCCAGGGTGTACCCCGCCTCTCGCCCAGTGAACGCTGGAGACAGGCACCAGCAACCCCTGCGACCCCATGAGGGATAAAGCGGTTCGGAAAAAAAAAAAAAGGTCATTTTAATGGATAAACATAAGTGGAATTAGCATGATTACATTATTGTAATTGAAAAAGGTTTTACATTTTTTAAGCCAAAATCTCTCGGTTTTTACAGCATGCACAAGGTTAAAAAGTAGTTTGAAGAAAAAAATTTCCTTATCAACAATTAATCAAACAAAGATTTTCCTTATTTCCAGAAATGATATTTATACAGAAAATGAAATAAAAAGACCCAAGGACTTAAGAACAGTTTGATATGGTTTAAGTAACAAAGGAGTTTTGAACATACATGTATTTTAACAATATATTTTAACCAGATAAACTATATTAGGAAAGAAAATGACTTAAAAAGACCCAAGGACTTAAGAACAGTTTGGTATGGTTCAAGGGTTTTTTAATATATTTTAGCAAGATAAACTATGTTGAGAAAAAAAACTTTAAAGTAAATTAAACCAATGAACATGTATGGTGAAGTTAAGCTATTAGCCTATAATAGAACTGTAAGACTTAAAAAACAATATTGTTCTCTTCTACAACACCTTCAACTTTATGATGACGATGATAATGGGTTTACAAATGCCAACCATCTGGGATGCTTCTGGGCAAATATGTCTATGATTTTGTTGATGTTTAAATGAATGTCCTTGTGGACATACATAAGTAGCAAAGCCACAAACAATTCCTGTCCCATAATCAACCTTAGCAAAGTTTTCACTGCTTTAAGGCCCGAGTTAGCACGTTCCACAGAAGCACTGGTAACAGGCATAACTGACAGAAGGTGAAGAATCATATAAATGTTTGGGTAGCACTTCATATTTACACAACTTGTGAGAACCCCGTGTTTTCTCATTATCAACATTTTCTAGCAATCATCATACCTTTTTTACGTGGGGAGAATATAAGATTAAGGTTGATCCATACTCCAATCTGGAAGGTGGCGGTACTGCACCTAAAAGTTGTTTGCCAACCACCATAAAAAAAGAGAAGAAGAAGAAGTAGTAGAAGAAGAAGAAGAAGAAGACGAAGAGGCTCTATTTGTTGTGTGTCACTGCGTGCTGTTATCCAAGATGGTGACGACCAGTGCGGCAGAGAGTGATGGATTAATTAGTGACAGCGACGGGAGTTCTGCGGATTTATCATCATCATCTGATAGCGATTTGGAATATATAGAAGACTTTCTTGATAGCAACCTGACTTTTTGACGAAATCCAGCCATACCAGTTTGAGGGAAGGAGACCAAAAAGGGACGATGTGAGTTGAATCTGTCTGCTGCAGCAGCCATCTCCTTATTTTTGTGTTTTTTGTAATGTTTTTTCCACTTTTACCTGATGTATTGCAATATTGCAACATCCAACTGCCATGCACGTGGGCATTGTTGCTTCAACAATTTCAATGGTGAAGTTCTCTCAAAATCCGAAATAATTGTTGTTTATCGCAGCTGTATGAGCGCAGTGCCTTTCCACTAAGAAACATCAAAGGATGTATTGTCAAGCGGCCATTATTGCCCATATTTAGAGCTAGATCCCGCTGACTCCGCGGAGCTTGAATGTCCAATGTCAAACCAACTTCACCGCGGTCTGGACTACAGCCACCAACTACGGCGATTTTTTTTTAATATACGTGCATGTACAATGTATGCAAACCCTCTGGCATGAGTCTGTGAAAACCGAAATAATCCTTAGTGAACAATGTTTGTTTTAACCTACCAGGCGGGTCTTCCTCTCTGCTGAAGCGCTGTGTCCGCTGTGTCTCCGCTATCTGCTGTTACACAAACATGTCTGAACGTCCATCCATCCATTTTCTGACCCGCTTAATCCCTCATGGGGTCGCGGGGGGTGCTGGTGCCCAATATGTCCCGATATAAAATTATTGTAGCCGTCCAGTGGTTTCATGCTTCCATGCTCTCTCGTGTGTACTGCCTGGCGTGTTTATAAGGCAGCTGTATATGTCGCGGTACGGAACACCTGGCCAGCATTTCACAGACACACTCCGTCCCTTCAGGCTTTTGCTGTATAAATCTGGCAATATGATACCATCAATCATCAACTTACTCTTGAAACGATCTTGTGATACGTTATCTAAAGAAGAAAAATACGTGGAGAACTCGTCAGTTTCCTTCCAGTCTGGCGCGCATGCGAAAACAATAGCAGTGAACTGGTCTATAAACGACATTAGAAGGCATTTTATTGTGGACTTAGTTCGGCGATTTTTTTTTAAAAGCGCTTGCTCAAAGTAGACGTTGATCAGCAGATTTGGTGTGTGAAAGAAGATACTGAAAAACATCCATATATCCTTGTTCGCTGTACCGGTTGTACAACGTAAACGCCTGTGTGTTTCTATGCAAGTTCGCTGCGCGCATTCTCGATGTTCTTGAACTGACGTCACACGTCGGAAATGGCCGATCGTAAACGAAGGCAGAACTCAAATGCGGAATACCAAAATTGGTGTATAAAATGCGCAATATTTCATATTTAAACCTAATTTGAACACTTTTGACACATGAATATTCAAAGTTTACCTTGTTCTGGAAGTTATTCAATGGTTTTCAGGATTTTTTTTCAGTCCAAGAGTTAGACTTTAAGTTGTTTCAACATCTCTTCTTGTTATTTATATCCAATTTAATCTGCCTATGTTCAGCATGAAAACATAATTTTTGGTAGTAATCTGAACATAACACAGTTACATAAAACAAGCAGCAACACTATTTAATTTCTTAGAGTGCAGGTAGGAAGTGTTCACAGTCCAGGAGATGCGTGTTTCCCAGTCCTCACCACCTGGAGTCTGTTGGTGAGGAGGTCACTGATCCAGGAGCATAGGTGTTGGGATGCTGTAGATGAGTCAGAGCCATGTCAAGTGTCAGCGAGACAGCATCCTCTGTAGAGTGATTTTCCCTTGTAGGTGAACTGCAGGCTGTCCAGGCCAGTAGCAATGGTATCCTTGATCTACGTCAGGACAATGATCTCAAAGCACTTCATGATGACAGGGGTTAGAGCAACAGGATGGTAATCATTGAGGCAAATTATGGTTGTTTTTTTGGCACAGGCATGATGATGGAGGATTTCAGGAAGGTAGGGACCACAGAGAGCTGCAGGGAGAGGTTGAAAAAGTCCAGGAAAACCCATGCTAGTTGGTTAGCACCTGTTTATAGTGTCCGACCCATGTCTGGACCTGTAGCCTTGTTGATACTAGGGCTGCACAGCTAATCGCATTTGCAATTTCCAAATCTCTGCAATTTTTGGCTATGTAACAGTTAATGGATAAGACACGACTTTTAGTTGTCGGTAATATGTTTAAAGTGGGTTTGCCTCCAAGTGGAAGGGTAGAACGTTGCAGCAGTGAGATAATCAAATTTTATTATTTGTTTTAGAGTTTATATGATAATACTGTTTTTACCAGAAACTTTCAGGAATCTCACCATAGCATTAAGTACTGGTCAAACTGTTTAATAACTTTGCACTATGTGTTCAACAAGGATTGGTGTCCGACTCTCAAAGCTATTCTCTTGAATAAGGATTTGATTTTTGGCAAAATCGTACAGCCCTAGTTGATACTGTTGTGTTATTACCCTGTTTAAAGTTATTTAATGTTTAATAAATAACTCTCTGTCTGTTAGGTATTGTCCGGTGAATCAGGACAATATGGGGATGATTAGAACACTGGCGTTCTTTTAACAGCAAACTCTGCACACATATAGAATAAATTGAAGAGTGAAAACTTCTCTTCAAGTTCCATAATTTATTAACATCCAGAGAGCATGATGATAGCAAAGAATGATTTGCTCAGTAAACATCAGTAAACTTTTAGGAACGCTCAATTTTATTAATGCAATTATACATCCGGGAGGCAAGGGGTCACTGTAGCGATCGGCCGCTAAAATCAGGTAATCCTAAAGTTGTACAAAAACACCATTAAATTGACATTAATGTTTCATACTAATGAGGTAATAACGCTAAGTGAGGTGTAGCCTGGCTTCATAGCAGGGCACCCTGCTGTGAGAGGTAGCATCATGCATAGATGCCGCAGTGTGAAATTCCTTTGCTTACAACCCATTCAGATTTTTCCTTATGGCTTGATAGCACAACAATAATGACCTTCTTTAAGGAGGAGGTCACTTGGTGCAGCTGCAGGACAAGAGGCTGATGCTGGACCTCTTGCAAAGGAAGATGTTTAGACCTTCAACTATGGAGTTAGTTTCATGCCAAAACGTTGTACACAAAAAATGTGTTGCACACAAATATAACTTGTTTTGCACACAAAAAGATATGTTTCACCCAAAAAAACTTGTTTTGCAAACTGTCCCCAAACGTTGCACTCAAAATATCCTTTATACGTTTTCCTTGAGTACAAAACGGTCTCTGCTAGCACAAAACGGTCTCTGCTCGCACAAAACAGCCTCTGCTCGTGTATGGAACAATTCCACACCCTCTGCGGTAAATTTCTGCCAAAAGTCACGTGATGCATTGAGTTGTTGTTGTTCAGACTTTCCGACAGCAGGGGGTGCACCCAGAAAAAACTGAAATGCGCCGGTTTGGCTGAGGAAGAAAGACGTTATATCACAGCTAACAGCATAAGCACCCCACAAGTAAGTTTCAAAACTTTCCCGGTAAGAAAGTAATAGCTAACTATGCAGATAGATCATGTAAGATTTCAGTAAAAGGCACTGTTTAGTTTTATGTCTGATTTAAAAATGCCGTGTAACGGACTTTAAAAAAAAAAACGTATTTAAACCATGATTTGATCTTTAACTCTCCTTTCAGAATTGAACGTCTTTGGAGAGACGTGTGGTGCGCAGGAACTAACACAAACTACAATGTGCTCCATTCACGAGAGGACAACAGTTTGCTTGACCCGTCAAACATGTTAAATAACTTCTGTTGTCACTATTTAGACTACATGTACGTTTTGACACCATCAGCAGTGGCTGGGATAACCATTCACTCAGAACTGAAAGGAATCTAACACTCAGTCAGTTATGTTAGATGGGAAGCATCCAGCATGCGGTCGTAGAACCAGAAATCACAGAGATAAGAAGGATTTTTTTGCTTGCTATTATAGTTTCTCACATTAATGCGTATATTTTAAACCAGAAAGTAATTTATCTGATCACTCCAATACAACAAAACATTGAGTACATCAGAGAGGTGGCATTGAAACTGGTTTCTTTGAAATGTTTGTTATGGTCCTTCAAAATAATTAATGGATTTTGGAGTCTATTTTTCTAATCCTTAGCTCCATGAATTAAATTATAGTCAGTAAGTTGTAGCAACAGAATTATGGCTTCTTTTTTATTCTCTATATATCTCTATCTTTCTTGCAGGGACTCTGCCTGCCTCATATTGACTAGGACGACAGTGGACTGCTTGATAACCCACACTGTGGGGTCACTATTCCTGAAACTGGCGATGTGTTGAGCCCAGAACAACTGGTAGCACTGAGGGCAGCCATGGATGCACTGGGACATTCTGAATCATATGGCTCAGATATATATGTTGCTACTGTCCATTATGACCAACACTTTACAAGTTTAATCTTATTGTGGTTACCATTGTTGCAAAAGGTTTTCAAGTAGTAAAATCTAGCCAGTAAAATGTAACTAAGTTAGTGTGTTTACGGAATAAAAATGTAGAACTGCTTGGATTGTGATAGTAAATGTGTAAGGTACTGTATAAACCTTTTGAAAATGCTGAGGTTAAGCTTATTGAAAAAAAGGGGCACATGGGGCTGTTACTAAAACTGAGGATGCAAACATTGTGGGACAATTAAACAGTCCTTGATTTTCCACATTGCATAATAAACATACCTTTTGATAAAGTCTTTATTTCCAATTCTTACCAATATTAATTAAAGTCAATACACCTTTTCCACAAGGATTGCTTTTATTGATGAAATTAAGACTGAAAGAACTCCATTAATTCTCCAGGTTTTTCCCACTAAACAATCCATGTATTACCATAAAATTTGCAGGATATGAAAAAAACTGGCTAATGAAATGGATAAAACAATTTCTGCATGTAAGACTGTCAGGAAATTTAGAACAATGCCAAACCTGGCCTTTTTTTTCTAACCTTTGTGTTCAGTCTAAATGGCTCCACTAGGTGCTATGAACGACATGCTGCAACAGTTACTGATCAAAGTAGTTAATACTGGGAACTAAAACTGTTACATATTAAGATTATTTTTAAACAAGCCCAAATCCTCTGTCGTGTGTTTAAAGATTACATCAAATCCTGAATTGTTCAAGTCTTGGTAGTCTTGTGATGGAAGTCGGCGTGTCTTAAAGCAGGTTGATGACCTGGTAGACTACCATGGCTAATTTCCATGGTGAGAGTTCATGTAGGAGGCTTCCATCCATCCCAGAACTTTGATGGCCTTCACCTCATCAGTGGATGCTGGAAAACAGATGTAATTATGTAAAGAATAATACTCTTAAGGAAAAAAATAAATTACTACTAAGATGAAAACAAACTTTTCAAGAAAATATCTGCCCATGTGGCCAATTCCAGCTGTGGTTTTTGCAATGGCCAAACCAAATATGTGTTGTGCACAACACATATTTGCAATTGGGCACACATGACCTCATTTTTACTTTGAAGAAATTAAGGAGTTAGAAAGGTAGTGAGATATAATCTAGATCTGGGCCCCATTCTTCGTATATGTTGCTTAAAACATCCGAGATCAAATGACAAATCCAAGATGATTTCATCCGGCTAATCATGGTCCGGCTAATTGGGTTCTTCGAACACACCTATTGTTTATGATTAGTATCGCTGGATTGAGTTATCTGAGATAACTGCGCGTTCATGCGTCGCTTTAAAAGGGGAAATGTATCGATAATAGAAACAATGATCAGTAACGCTGCTATTGGCTGTTCAGCATGGCCAAAGAACGGCCACAATTTTTCTCCCAAGCAGAACACGAGCTTTTAATGGAAGGTAATGCTTAATTTGAGTCATAAATTAAAACGACAGGTAATACCTCAAAGTCTGCTAAAGCCAGGAGAGAGGACTTGCAAAAAGTAGCAGACAAATTAAATGCGTAAATACTGTCTACACTTTCTACAGTATGAATTTTTGCATTTTAATAATTTCATGATTACTTTGCTCTTTTATGTAAGAGCCTCCACAGGACCCACTAGAACATGGGGACAAGTAAAAGTGAAGTACAAGAATATTCTACTAAATGGCAGACTTTAATTATTATACTGTATTTTAAAAGGCAACTTCTTCCTCTTTTTTAAAAGCCACTGTTAAATGATGTGTTTGTCTGTTTATAACAGCCACCAAAAGAAAGGCTAAAAAAACCCCCAGGTTCTTTTTAGTTTTGTTGCATGAGGCATGTTTCACCCTTTCTTTTTCTTTCACAAAATGACACAGGGTGCCCTCCGTTCCCTATATAAACTGCTTCTTCAACAAAAAATAGTATTTTGACCTGAAAAAACACAAATTAAGAGGAGAAATTGAACTCCACAACTTGAAAAAGAGAAAAATTGCACTAGAGATCGAGTTGCTTCAAAAGGACGTTCAGAGTAACTTCTAATACACCATTTGACAGTAGTATTGCTGACTTTACATAACTATCTCTTATTGCAGACAAAAGATGACTTGCTGTCTTTTCTTTATAAAGAATTGTTTAAATAAAACAACAGGAGCTAAGCATTATTGGTTTCGTCTTTTATTAAACATTAAAAAATAGTGTTCCACAATTCTGTCCTGTCCTGTCCTCTGCCACTCGGTGGTCCAAGTGCACTGGCTGGACAGACTTCCCTATCTCCTCCGCTTATAAAGCTGCGATCTAATCCTGTTTACATGAAATAAACCTTCTCGCGAGCAGGCTTAAGTTCGCGCACATGTTGCTATGACAACAAATCCAGGATGAGTTTCGAAGAACCAAACGATCCAAGATCATGCCAAATCGTCAACAATCAAATCCAGCTAACTGAGTTAGCGACGTACGAAGAACGGGCCCCTGCTGCTATGTGTCATGATATTTTTCTAGGATGAACCCGGACACAGCACGCACACCTAGAGCTAGTTCTTAGGAGTGAGTTTATTGAATAGTGAGGAGGGTGGATGATGATGGAACCAGGAGTCTTTCAACAGACGGAGGTGTAGGGTGCAGAAGCTGGCCGGCAGGAGGCGTGTAGAGAGACTGACCGGGAGGCACTCTGGAGCCGAAGACTAGAGACCAGGACGGAGCATCTGAGCTGAGGACTTGAGACCAGAACATCAGAGACGTGGACTTGAGACCAGAACATCAGAGCCGAGGACTTGAGACCAGAACATCTGAGCCGAGGACTTGAGACCAGAACATCTGAGCCGAGGACTTGAGACCAGAACATCTGAGCCGAGGACTTGAGACCGGAACAGCTCACCAGGAGTCGTGAACAGAAGTTGAGAACTTGAGTGGGAACAGAGCTGAGCTGGATCTAGGGAGTGACTGGAACAAAAACAAAGCTGAAGGAAAGTCTATTGGCTGACTGAAACAAAAAACAAAGTTGAAGTAAGTCTTCTGGCTGACTGTAACAAAAAACTGAGCTGACAAGGATTCTGGCAGAGACGGAGCGGGAGTGAACACTATGGATCGGCGACGAGAACACAACTGAGGTGAGTTTATAAAAGGGAGCTTGACAGGTGGCGGGAATAAAGACTAATTAGTGTCCAGACAGGTGTGACTAATAGCTGAGCGAGGGAGAGCTGTGTGGACTGCAAAATAACAAGAAAGAAACCAGACAAAACTTAAACCATGACACTATGTGCTTTACTTGTAACATTCATATGTGTTAGAAAACACAATTTTTAATTAATTTCCCTACCAATTTTCATATAATCAATATCCACTCGTTGCAATTATTTTAAATTGCTTAAGAATCCGTTTTGCACATGAGCATACATGCATTGGTTTGACAGTTTTAGGGTAAATTACCAAATCCACCAATTTAGGTTTACACCAATAAGAACAATAGACCGTCATTTGCAAACAACATAAAAACCACATTATAATCTGTTAATGCATTTATCTGGGTATCCAGTCAGGTACTATTTATCTGACATAGCACAGTAAAGGGAGAAGCCAACCACAGGGGTTACATTACAAAGCAAAAGTTGTTGTAGCATGGCGTTCAACCTAAGACTAGCTTTCATGTTATTTGCTCTAAAAAGTAACATGGTCCCTTACTGTAACATGTCAGTGCCATTAACAGAAATCTTACATGTTCTATCTGCATATTACGACATAGTTAGCTAATACTTTTTTACCGGGAAAGTTTTGAAACTTACCTGTGGGGTGCTGATGCAGTTAGCTGTGATATCACGTCTTTCTTCCTCAGCCAAAACGGCGCGTTTCAGTTTTTGTCGGGTGCGCCACCTGATGTTGGGAAGTCTGAACAACAACAACAACAACTCTTAATGCATCACGTGACTTTTGGCACAAATTTACGGTAGAGGGTGTGCTAGGAATTATAAACAATATCTGACCTCCTAGACTTATTGAGTAAAGAAACAGTGGAGTGATGAAGTTCCACCTCTTTTTTTGAGAAACAGAGCAGAGATCACATAGATGAAAACTAAGCACACCCCCGGTCCAGCCGCCAGCCCGTCTGCCCTGTTTCTGTCTCTCTGTTTCCCTGGCTCTCCCTAATACTTGACAGTGGCCTTGCCGTTAGACAAAACAGAGACAGTCTATCCTAGACAATCATCATCCCCGCACAGTAGCTACGCAGCATTTGGCCTTGCAATCAGTGGACAGTGGAGCAGTCGCTCTAGTGTCGCCAGTGCTCACATGTCCGACTGGTGTGAGGCCATAGTGACTTTAGTATAATTTTGCAATGACAGGCTCAAAGAGGGTTGTTTGTCAAGTTAATAACAGCTAGCATTAGCTTATGTTGTCCGGGAGGTCTATAGCTGATGCATGTTCAAGAGCTTTACTAACTTTACTATGTTGCTCTCAAACATCCGTGTCGTACTGACCATTATGCTTCTTTAATGAGCGTCACAGTTAGAGATGTCCCGATCCAGGTTTTTACACTTCCGATCCGATACCGATATTGTTTTTGGACTTCCGATCCGATACCGATACTGACCGATACCAGCCTATCCGAGCATGTATTTAAGTTTAAGTTAAGGTATTTAGCCTTAGTTGTAAGACTCATGTTGAAAAGGGTTTTAGTACTTTTGATAACATCTTGCCAGCTGAATTAGGTGAGATTGAGTAAAACACAATGATTGGTAACAACAACAAACTTACCCGTTTATTAAGAGATAAACACAAACTGGACAAAATTATGAATAGCAATCTGAAATTGCAAAGTGAACAGTAAAACCATGAACAGTTAAATGTGCAAGTATTACTGTAAGTTGCAATAAAAATGCAAAACAGACAAGAGTGGAAAATAGTCTATTAACTCTACTCTTGGAAAAAAAAACACTGCTTGAAAAAAATCAGTGCAAATAATATTGTGAACTATTACACAAAAATGCCTTATACTCCCCAATCTCCACACTTAGTCTCCATCTACACACTCCCTTCAATTGTTTGCCCTGACTGCTGTCCAAGCATGATGGGGAGATTCTTTTTTACAAAGACGAGCATTTCAAGATTATCAGGTGTCAGCCTGCTCCTGTGTTCATCAATGATGAGTGAGACTGCGCTAAAAAGCCTTTCGCTTTCAACGCTGGTGCAAGGAGCACTGAGGAACTTGGCTGCTGTTGCTGCCAGGGTGGGTAGTCGAGCCTGATTGTCTCTCCAGTAGTGAAAAGGATTGTTTTCACGTCCAAGTGGAGGCTCACTGAGGTAGCTCTCCAACTGAAACAGTGCCCCTGGGGTAATCTGCTGCTCAGACGGACCTACTGTGCAGTTCTCCTCCAGTATCTTGTCAAAGTAGCAGCCCAGGCTGCTGGTTGAGCTTCCAGCCTGCATTCCTGGTGGTTGCTTTGCTGTCTCAGCTTCAGCCACACCTTCTCTAGAGGGCATGGTCTTCAGCTCTTGTTCCATTTTCCTCACCTCTACTTTTACTGCCTCCTTTGCCTGATCCAGGTTGGTAGCAGTGAAGAACCTTAACATTTGGATAAAATGTGATAAAGATGTATCAATTAGTTTATATTGTTTCAGCCAGTGTCCACATATTAATGTTCAATTACAACAAGTAACACACAAAATAGATCACATAGATCAGATAACTGAACAATAATAACAATAATAATAATCAGCAGTCGAGTTGTAAAAAAAGAATGGGGACAATTTTTTTTTTTGGAAGAATTCATAGCCTAATTAATATATTCTATTGACCTAAAGCACTATGTCTGGTCTGGTTGTTCCATGTCAGGCACGCCATATTTAGGGACTAATTTCCCACTGGGATCAGCTTCATAGTCATGGTAGGACACTTTATTAATAGATTTTACAGTGGAGAATGTTTTATTTAGAAATAAATGACAACTGTAGAGTAAAATATTTTAATTATTGTACTATAGCTTGTAACTCACTCAAATAATAATAATAATAATAATAATAATAATAATAATAATAATAATAATAAAAAACACTTACTTGTCTTTGTAGCGTGGATCCAGCATTGTTGCCACGGCATAGAGGGGTTCAGTTTCCATGTAGTCAAAACGTGTGTGCACAGCATCCAGTAAGGTAGCCTTCATGGTTTGAAGCCCTCGGTGTTCTTCGCTCTCACTTTCCAGAAAGCGTGTCAGGACACGGACAGATGGGATGACATCTGCTGCTGTGGCAGAGGCAGCACTGACCTCCGCTGTCATCTCTTGGAAGGGTTTAAGGACTGTCGCCGTTTTCTCTAGCAGCGACCACTGGTTGCCTGTTAATGTGGCTGGCAGATTGCTGTCGCTATCCGATGCATAGGCCTGCAGTGCCCGCTTACAATGCACTAGGCTGTCGATCATCATCTTTGTACTGCTCCATCTGGTCTTGACATCTTGTTGCAAACGCTTCGGTTCAACGTTCAACTCTTCCTCAACATCCTCGAGTTTCGAGTAGGCCTTGGGGGAGTGCTTGAAGTGGGTTACAATTTTTCTCCCGTTAGCGATAGCATCGCTTACAGCTCGCTGTGCCAATAAACCATGTTGGACAACCAGCTGTAAAGTGTGCGCAAAACATCCCAGGCTGGGCACACCGAGCTGATCCATTGCTTTTTTCATGTTGGCCGCATTGTCCCTTAAAACTACATGGACCCTCTTTTTATCAATCTTCCAAGCCAGTAACATATGTTCCATAGCGGCTGTAATGGCATTCGCTGTGTGTGAGCCTCTAAACTCACGCGCATGTAAAACCGCTCTTTTGGGGTTTAAGTCTGGCCCAATCCAGTGTGCAGTTAAACTTAATAAAGATAAAGGACGGTGAGCACAGCTCCATATGTCGGTTGTGAAACTTAGCGCAGTTGCAGTCTCTACTTGTTTTTCAATGTAACTTCGAACGTCTTTGTGAATCTGGGGGATAGTTTTCTCGAGGATGTAATGACGACTGGGCATGCTGTATCGTGGTTCCAGGTGTTGGATGGTGCGTCTAAAGCCCACTTTACTGACGAGAGATAATGGCTCGTCATCCAGAATTATTTCCTCAGCAATGACTCTTGTTATCCCCTGGGCTTTAGCACTATTAAGTGGCAGCATGTCACGCTTCCCAAATGTTTCTGCTAGAGTTAGTTGTATAGGACCTTTCTTTTTCTTGTCGTCGGTTTTCTTTAGAAACTCTTGATGTTCTTTATGATGATATTTCGCTAGATGTTTGATCATATTTGTTGTGTTAAAATGTCTCACAGCCTTACCACCACGCTTGACTCTAATGTGGCATGTTTTACACTCCACCTCATCATCTTTTTCGTCGTGGAGGATAAAATAATCCCACACCGCTGACATTTTCCCCGTGTGTTGAAGGTGTTCTGGAAAATGCGGACCGGATTGGGCGAACACTGCCGCAAAATAGTGGAATGGATTGTTTCAATCGGTGTAACTGGAAAATACGGACCGGATTTTTTAAAAAACTGGATCGGCAGTCTGGATCGGCATTTTTACATGCCTTGCCGATATGCATTTTTTTTGCCAATATCGGCGTCCGATCCGATACGTGGATCGGATCGGGACAAGCCTAGTCACAGTCTGATTTCAATGTAATTTTGACAACTTTCAAATTCTGTAACACTGAACCACAGGATTGAGTCTCTGGGCCAATTCTCATTACTATATATATATATATATATATATATATATATATATATATATATATATATATATATATATATATATATATATATATATATATATGCATTCATATGGCAAAATTATCAGACAGTATGGGATTCATTTCCACTGTTATGCTGATGACACTCAGCTATATTTATCAATAAATCCTGATGAATCCAATCAATTACTTCGACTACAGGCATGTCTTGATGACATCAAAACCTGGATGTCCTCAAGATGAGATGCAGGGGAAGGGTAATTTGTCTCCCTGTCATCATCTCGAAAGGTGTCACCCCTGTGGAGCATTGTGGGGTCGAGCGGATGGCCATTAGGACAAGGGGAAGCTTTATGTCCCAGTCCCTGCCGTGGCTGTTGACGTATTTTTTTTTAACATGCCGACCACGGTGCGGTTCATCCGCTCTACCTGTCCCGATGACTGTGGGTGGTAGGGGATGTGGGACTTAACACCCAACATGTCGAAAAGCGCGGTCATGAAGTGCGTTCCTCTGTCCGAGTCGATGGACAAGGGAAGGCCCCACCGGCTGAAAACGTGATTTATCAGCAGGACTGCTGTGGTGACAGCGGTGACATTCGGTGCCGGCAAACATTCGACCCATTTTGTGAAGCCGCATGTTATTGTCAGGAGGTATTTGTTACCTCTTGACGATTTGGGAACTGGGTCGATCCAGTCAATCTGCAAATGTGACCACGGAAATGTAACCCCCTTCGCTGAAGCGGAGCTTGGTTGAGCGGTCGTGTAGGTTGAAATTGGCAGCAGGTCAAACAACCCTGTACGTACTGCTGGGTGTCTTGTGCCATTGAAGGCCAGTACGCCCCCTGTTGGAGGGTTTTTAGAGTAGCTTTATAGCCTCTGTGTCCTCCTACTGGTGAGTCGTGGGCGTGTGCCAATATGATCCCGCGATGGTTCACCGGAACGACCCATCGGGGTGGGCCAATTACGTTTTGGGAGTAAACCAATAGGTTTTTCTCCAGCTGCAGGTAAGGTAAGCTGCGGCGGAACGCCTTCAGTTCTTTAGTTCCTCCGTTTGGTGGCGGAGTTATTCCTGTTGATGGACCGTTAGCCACCAGAGCTCGGAGGACGTAGAGGGTCGGGTCCTGGTCCTGCATCGTACACAGGTCCTTGTTGTCTGGTTTGCGTCCCAGGCAGAGGACTTCCCCGGAGTTTTGGGGGGTTCTCCTGCCTTTCCCTGGTCTGTCGCCTAGTGAAGATGCAGACGGTCTGGGGATCTGGAGGAGAACTGACATCTTCTCGGAATTCCCATGGGGTTCCGTTTTCGGCTCCCAGTCTGGCCAGATGGTCTGCTTCGTCGTTTCCGTCTTTGTCTGGTCCCAGAGTGCGGGAGTGTCCCTTTACCTTCTTCCAGTAGACGATCATGTCTTTGTTGGTGGTGAGACGGTCACACGTCAGGAAGAGTTTCGAGTGCCTCACCTCCTTGTTATTGCCGTTTTTCATCCCGTTTCCTTTCCACAATGGGAGGTGGGAGACAAAACTGAGCCGAGCATAGTTGGAGTCGGAGCAGATCACCAATTGTTTCACATCCATGGCTGCTGCCTGCTGGATGGTGATGAGCACTGCTGCAACTTCAGCATACTGGCTGGTTGTGGGTCCCAACCGGTAGTGATTAGGTTCGGTGGAGTCGCGTCCCACCCAGACGATCCCTACTCCGCTCGGAGTTGGTGCTCATGCATGTAAGCACAGCCATCTGTGTAGACTCTTGGGAGCCCATGACACACGTTTTCGTCAAAGTAACGGTGGGTTGATGGAGGGCTCCCAAAGGTGGCTGGGACGCTGAGGGTCATGGCTTCTGTGTCGCACTCGCAGTGTTTGCACTCTGCCAACCCCTGCCCCAGCACCATTCTGTTGTTCTGGCTGTACTTTATCTCAACATTGTAGCCTTGGAGTGCCATCATCCATTGTGCTGCCTTGACAGCATTTTTTCTTTGATATTTTAAGGATATTGTGTTAATGGCTTTGTAAGTTATTTGTAATTGCAATAAGTTCAAAGGCTTTTATTTTGAAGAATTACTGTATTGTCTGCCACGAACTTCCTGTTTGGTAATTTCCGGTTTTCTCCGTGAGCTGCAGCAATCATGGCTGAATGTGTTTTGTCTTCAGCATTTAATCCTGTGCCATCCACTAGAAATTAAGTTGAAGCAATGCTGTTATTTTCTGATAAAATACATGTTGTGTAAGATGTATCAGATATTATTTTGTGAAGATGCGAATGTTTAGTTATGGGGCGGATATTCTTGTTTAACCATCCATAGTGGATTGCATATAACTGCAGAGTTTATGTATGTACTGTAAGTTTCTTTGGACACATAACTAAGTTTGTATTGTTTGTATTTGTTCTGTTTACAGTTTTCACCCAGCTTATGATACGGGGAAGTCAACAGTAAATGCTTAATCTTACTACAGGTCTCCCTCTCATATATTTGCTGTGGTTTACCTCGGTGTTTAGTCGGAGTTGTTACACTTTTGGATGAGAACACTACATCCATGTTGCAATGCGACTGTTGGACACCCTGCCTTCTCTTCGCTGTTCAGGAAGGTAACTGGCTGATGACATGTCTCGATGATCACTTTCTAACCTCCGATGTAGCTGCGGAAATGTTCCACTGCCCAAACTGTTGATAGAAGTGCTTTCTCACAGTCTGAGAACTTGACCTCCACATTGCTCAGCGGTCTACTCGCGTATGCCACTACCCATGTTTCTTGGTCGTATTTCTGTTTTAGCGCAGCGCTCAGGCACTGTGAAAAGAAACCGGATTCTAGATAAAACGTTGTCTTTGTCTGGGTATACCAGGCAGGGGGCAGAAACGAGTTTCTGCTTTAAGAGCTGGAATGCCAGTTCTTGAGGCTCCCCCCAGTTGAACGGCACGTCTTTACGTAGCAGTTCAGTGAGCGGCCTAGCCATGTCGGCATAATCCTCAATGAACTGACGCGAGTAGTTACAGACCCCTAAGAAGCTTCGGAGCTCGGAGACATTTCCTGTCTTGGATGGCTCGGATCCTATTAGTCAGTTGTCTTAGGACGTGTCTGAGTTCTGCCAAATGTTCTTCAAACGTTCGGCTCCTCATAAGGATGTCGTCGAAATAAATGAGGTTCCCACGTGCTGCAGCATCTGACATGGCTTTATGGAGAAAGATGTTGAACTTGGCTGGGGAGTTAGAGTACCCAAACGGGCATCTGTTCCAGGTGTACTGGTGGCTCTCGAAAGAGAACGCTAGTTTGTACTGGTCAGCAGGCCAGCTGACAGCTTTGCTAGGGCCCGGGATAACGCAGTCTTTTTGGGCCCCCCCTCTCTACACCTCCCGCCACACACACACACGCACGCACGCACGCACACATACACACAGCACCACAAAAAAGTCAACTTAACTGTATACTTCATGCCCTTGAAATCTCTTTATTTTATTCTGGATATTTTCAACCCATCTATTGCATTTAGTGCACTGGTTGATCTTTTCTTCATCAGAGAACAGCAGCACTGCAGCCAAAATATGGCTTTTTTTTCACCTGCTGTATATCAGCCAGTCCCTAAGCTTGATGTAACATGAAACTGTTGACCTTTCGGGTTGTGTGATTTTTATTTTATTATTACAATTAAATAATAATAATAATGTTATGTTCATAGTGTTTTTTTCCTAATCCACCTCTTATATCTTTCAATCCTTATGTAATTTTGTCTGTATTGTGTGCACCTCCCTATTGCTTTAATCCTATAAATTTCCCCGTGGGTCTGTCGGGGCAACGAGAGAAGTTTTGTCTCCTCTCTCTCGTTTGTTGCTCGACGTTTTCTTGCTTATGGTTTTTCACGTTTCAGTTTGTTGTGTTTCCACTGAATATAAGCGGCTTTTTACAAAACATACAGCTTGATGCAAAACGGTGCTTCTTTCCCGCTTCAAGTTCCTCCGCTCTTGCGGTATCTCTCTCTCTCTCCGAGTCTGATCAGCAGCACCGCGTTGTTTGTGAGAGACAGCAGAGTGGGCGGGCCAGGCTGAGCCTGCGTGCTGATTGGCTGGCGCCGCTGAGCCATGTAGGAGCGGGGAGGGGGAGCAGAGTGCCTTTACACAGACGCGGAGATGTTGGTGAAGCTACCGCGCGCTGACTGACACTGATTTTAATGCTCAGTCAGTCTCAGTTTTGGGCCCCCCCTCTGTCCTGGGCCCGGGACAACTGACCCGTTTGTGCCCCCCTGTCAGTGGGCGTGCTGGTCAGCCTGATCCACCTTCATTGTCCAAAAGCCATTAGCCACGTCCGTTATTAAGAGCGCGGTAGTCGATTGTCAGACGCCATTTCCCAGTTGGTTTTAACACCGGCCAGATGGGGGAGTTGTAAATTGAGTTACATTTCTGGATTATCTGTTTTTTCAGCAGTTTATCGAGGATTTCCTGTATCGACTCATAAGCTGCCGGGGGAATCTTGTACTGATGCATGAAAGTAGGGGGTGAGTTTGGATTCGTTGGGATCCGAACCGTGTGCAAATCTGTGACCCCACAATCATTAGAATCCTTGGATAGAATCGACTGAAACTCATAAAACAGCTCCTTAAGTGCTGTTCTCTCCGTTTCAGTGGTCAGCGCATCAGTTTTTTCCAGCTGTTGCATGATTTCTGCTTCAAAACCAGGGTAGGGCTCAGTGGGTGAGTCCCGGTTCTCTGGTTGATATGTTGCTGGTTCTGTTGGGTTGGTTGCTATCGCATACACCAACAGGTTTCCTTCAGCTTCAAGCGTTGCACCACAAATAGATCCAGCAGGCAGAGCTTCATGTCGCCTGATTTGGAACATGTTGGAAGGAAAAGTAAACACGGTGTCTGGAGAGTCCTGTCTGCCGGTCAAGGATAAGGGCAGGTCTCCATTGACGGGAATGCTCAGCTCAAAGTCGTGGAAAGAGCTTTCGATGAACACCCCAAGAGGTTTCTTCATCACCACTTGGATCGGCATGTGGGTTGGATTCTCCACCAAGAGGTAAGCTGAGCGGTTGTTCAGCTCAAGCAGGGGTGTGCCCCAAGTGACCAGGTTGGATTTCTGGAAGAAAGAGAGTGGTTGGAAGAAAACCTGTGTGCTCTGTATTTGTTGTCCTTTCAGGATGACTAATCTGATAGGTACACCTGCAGTCTGGGGTGGTATTAGCACGTTTGTTTCGCTAGCCACCTGGCAAGCCTGTGGGATGGTTTGCCCTGATCGCATGACTTCAGGGGTGCCCAGGAAGGAACTTGGGGGTCACATGAGCCTGAGCCCACATGACCTGGTTACAAGTGTCCAGCTGTGCACCTAGTCGTACCAGAAAATCCGCACCAACAAACAGCGGGGATGTAAATTCTCCACAATGCCGAAAGGATGAGAGAGCTGTCTTGTGCCAATCTGTGCATAAAGTATGCACACCCCCGTTGCTTTCAGAAGCCGGTGAGGCCAGTCTGATGAGAGCTAGTAGTGGCTGTGTTTTGTTTCAGCCAGATGGGGCTTTTCACGGCACAAAGAGCTGTACAGATCTCTGCTGATCACAGATTTCTCCGACCGAAGAGCTAGCAGCACGTCTGGCATGAATGTGCTTTCCAGGTGCACACCTTCGGCCACTCTGGGGTTATAGGGTTCAACTCCAGAGTGTTTAAGTGAGCAGAGGAAAGATGTGTGGCTGCAGAGAGAAGTTCTCTGATCGCTGAGAAGCGGTGGTGTGTCAGAGGATTTGGAAATCGGCTCTGTTGAAGGCAGAAATGGTGCTAAGAGTTCTTTGGACTCTTCTGAGCAGGTCACCTGGTGGATAAGGACGGACGGTCCACTTCCAGAAGTAAGAGGCTTGGGGGTCCCCACTTGAGCCCAAAGATGACCATGATGGCAGTCAATGAGTGGAGCTAACCTGTTCAACAGATCCTGACCCACAAGAAAAGGTTCTGTGTCCAAAGTACAGATGTAGATGGGGTGCACCAGGGTCATGTCACGGAAAGGGATGTCTTACGACGCCAGTTTGGTGATGCATGACCGATCCTGAGTGTAGCTGTTGATGCCCACGTTACAGAACTTCACCTGGAACAGTTTCCCAAGAGACACCATAGCTCTGGTCACCTCATCAAACAAATCCGAGCACATCAGACTGATCTCGGAACCTGTGTCTAAAAGAGCATTTGCAGTTACACATCCACAGATAATTGTCGAGCAGCATAAGTGATGCGCGTTTTCACAATGGTTTAGCTCACCTAAAAACCTTAGAAAAGGGGTTTTCTGATCACCTGCTGATGGGATTTTAGAAGGTTGTTGGTGATTTTTCGGTTTGTTTCCCCACTTAATCAGATAAAATGTTAAAAGGGGAAGCCTGGTCCACGCCTAGTCATGCTGACGGCAATTTTGGGCCTGGTTTCCCAGGAGGGTCGGCAGGATTGGATGGTGGCTGGGACGGCTGCGGCGCAATCTGACGCACTGTTTCGGCTGGCAACCTGCAAAAAGTGTCCTCCATCTCCTTTCTCATTGACTCCTCTATGTGCAGGTTCCAGCCTTTGTTGTCATGTGTGCATTGCGGCTTTTCCGACCTGTCAGTTTGCTTACCGTATCGGGCTGGATCCGGCCTGTGCCATTTTTGATACCTCTCACCTTCCATGCTGTCATGCTGACCTCTCCTATCCTGAGAAGCTTTCTTCTGTTGCGGCTCCAAACCATGTTGCTTCTTGTACCCAAATTTTGTTTTAGGTTTGAAGGGAGGCATCTCCTGTCCCTCCCGACCTAAACTCTTTTCTGGTTCGGTCTGAATCTGTAGAACCCTTTTATCACTGTCGGCTTCTTTGTTGGGCCAGACAGGTGTTTCCCATGCAACCTGTGTGTATTTCCTGATTTCCTGCATGGTAAGTCTCTTTGTTCTACAATGCATGGTGACCTCATAACGCACGCTTTCATGAAGGTTGTGGAGGAACAAAGATTTGAAAGTGTGGTCTTTCTCCAAGCCGGGAGGATTTCGTTCCTGAAAGTAAGCAGCCCGCAAGCGGCGGTAGTACTCCTTTGGTGCTTCAGTTCTCTTTTGCTGAATTGCAAAAGGTCCAAGAGTCGCAGAAGCTGGGTCTGTGAACACCGAATATTCTTCTCTTAAAGGTATACTATGCAACCAGGGTTGATTTTCCAGCGAGGCTCCCCCCAGAGGGCGAAAGTAAAAGTGCACTGTCATAAAGATGCTCAGCTGTTCTGGTTTCTCCGTCAAGCCAGGCGCGGTTATTTTGAGCTTAGCAGACAGGCGAACGCAACGAAAAGTGAAAAAAACGGCAGTACAAACAATGACTAACACAGTGAAAGTATGAACATCAGGGTTTCCCGCAGCGCTATCTTGGTGAGGCGGCCACCGCCGCGACTCGCCAAGCCGCGGCTGCGGCCGCCTCGCCAAGCCGCCGCCGCCTCGCCAAGCCGCCGCCGCCTCGCCAGTTTTATTATTATTTTATTTATTTTTTTTTATGTTGGCGAGACGCTACCGCCGCCGCCTCCCCAAGCCGCAGCCGCCACCTCGCCGCGGCCGCCGCGGTAGCGTCTCGCCAACATAAAAAATAAAAAATAAATAATCATAATAATAATAAAACTCGATATGCTTGCATGCTTATTTGACGTTAACACGCGGTTCTTTGTTGTTGCTTTCGCGCGTGCATATAGTGAATGGCAGGGCAAAAACACATGGAGTTCTCGCCGTAAAGCAAGACTTCTGTGTGTGCGGGCCGAGAGCTCTTGCAGTTGCAAGTGCGGTATTTCCCCCACAGACCCCCAGGGCGGCCGAGAAAACCTTTGTTCGACCTGAAATGACTCATTTAATCATCCAAAACAGTATGGAACACATTAATTAACTGAAAAATGTTGCATGGTATGCCTTTAAAGCCTGACAAAGAGCTTCCCCCCCAAACAAAAAAAAAAAAAAATTCTCTTTTTTTTTTTAATAATCTCAAACTTCCTACATCTCTAACCTATCTCTTACATTCTTGACAGAGCATCAGCGATTACATTGTCTTTTCCTGCAATGTGCTCTATCATAAGATTATAGGGCTGTAAAACCAATCCCCACCGTAAAATTCGCTGATTTTTCAATTTAAACTTTTCTAAAAACGTAAGTGGGTTATGATCAGTATACACTTTAACAGGGTGTTCCCCACTTGAGACATAGATCTTGAAGTGCTGAATGGCAAGTACCAGAGCTATAGCCTCCTTTTCTATTGTGGAATATCTACGCTGATGCAGATTTAACTTCTTGGAAAAGTAGGCAACAGGTCTGTCTACTCCCAAATGATCTTGCATGAGTACAGCTCCTACCCCTACATCACAGGCATCAATAACTAGCTTAAATGGCATAGAAAAACTGGGAGCTGTCAGGATAGGTTCGCAGGTCAAAATGGCCTTAAGTTGTTCAAATGCCTTTGTACAAGAATCTGTCCAAACAAACTTTGCAGATTTCCTTAGAAGATCGGTTAAAGGCGAAGCCACTGTAGAAAAATTTGGGACGAACTTTCGATAGAACCCAGCCATTCCAAGAAATCTCCTAAGTTCCCTCTTAGTTTTTGGAGTTGGCATCTGAGCTATAGCTTGCACTTTAGCACCACGAGGTCGAACTTTGCCTTGTCCCACCACATGCCCAAGGTAGGTTATGGAAGCCTTTCCTATCTCACTCTTTTGCAAGTTTATAACAAGTCCAGCCTCTTTTAATCTCTCAAAGAATCATGTCATATCCTCCATGTGCTGTTCCCAAGTATCAGCATATAATACTACATCGTCAATGTAAACTGTACAGTTCAACAAGCCTTCTGTAACTTGAGTCATTAACCTCTGGAAAGAAGCAGGAGCATTTTTAACCCCAAAAGGTAGCACCTTAAACTGGTATAAGCCATCACTTGTACAAAAGGCAGACATTTCCTTTGCCCGTTCTGACAAAGGAACTTGCCAGTATCCCTTCAGAAGGTCAAACTTTGAAACAAACTGGGCTGCACCAATTCGATCAATACAATTCTCAATTCTAGGGATTGGGAAAGAGTCAGATTTAGTTAAGGTGTTAACTTTTCTGTAGTCAACGCAAAGACGAATGGAACCATCAGGTTTTGGCACTACCACTACAGGAGAACTCCACTCACTCATACTTGGCTCAATAATATCATGTTGTAACATGTATTTCACCTCCTGTCTTATTTTATCAGGATTTACCCTATATGGATGTTGTTTAACTGGAGAAGAAACTCCAACATCTATGTCAAGCTCTGTTAAAGATGTTAAACCTGGTGAGTCACCAAATAACATAGAAAATTGTTTCAGAAGAGCTGTCACATCACTTTTTTGCTGAGCAGTTAAATGACTCAGGAACTTCTCTTGATCAGCCAACACTACACTATTTTCCAACTTAAGATCCTTAGGACCCATACAATCCAGTTCAGCTTGAATCCATTTCTTCCTCCTTATCAGGGTGAATAACACACACAGTTACAGGTGGTAGTGTATTCCGGTCATAATATGGCTTAATTAGATTCACATGGCACAAACGTGTCGACTTTCTCCTATCCGGTGTACATACAACATAGTTGACTTCCCCCACTTTTTCCTTGATTATATATGGTCCAGAGAATTTTGCTTGCAAGGGGTCACCTCGAATGGGCAAAAGTACCAACACTCTATCCCCAACTGCAAATTTTCTAGAAACGGCTTTCTGATCAAAACGGTCCTTCATCTTTCTTTGGGCTTGTTGTAATTGGCTTCTTGCCAGAGTGCAAGCTACTTTCAAGCGCTCCTTAAACTCAGAAATGTAATCTAAAACGTTTCTGTCAGGTTCCTTGGCCAAAAACTTCTCTTTGACCAACTTTAGCGGACCCCTCACTTCATGTCCATAGACCAACTCAAACGGACTAAAGCCTGTAGACTCGCAGATAGAGTCACGGATAGCAAACAAAAGAAATGGAACACTTTTGTCCCACTCCCCAGGCTAATCCACAAAGTAGGTCCTGATCATGGACTTAAGAGTCTGATGGTATCGTTCCAGCGCCCCCTGTGACTGTGGATGGTACACAGATGACTTGAAGTGTTTAATCCCTAGCTCTTTCATCACTGCTTGAAAAACTCCGGCCATAAAGTTAGAACCCTGATCGGACTGTATCTCTCTAGGAAGCCCGAACTGAGTAAAAAACTTAAGAAGGCAATCCAAGATTGTTTTGAGCAAATGTTACGCAAGGCAAAAGCTTCTACATAACGTGTAGCAACATCCATAACTGTTAACAGATATTGGTGTCCACGCTTAGTTCTTGGTAAGGGGCCCACACAATCTATTAAAACACGACTGAACGGTTCTCCAACCACTGGAATAGGAATCAGTGGAGCAGGGGGGATGTTTTGGTTGGGCTTTCCACCCATTTGACATGCATGGCAGGTCTTACAAAATTGCACAACATCCTTCCGGATTGTGGGCCAATAAAAGTGCCTCATGATCCTAGCCTTGGTCTTATTAATGCCCAAATGCCCTGAAGTAGGGACTTCATGAGCTAATCTCATAATCTCCTCCCTATAACAAAAGGGAAGGACAATCTGATGATACACTCTCCATTCTTCAGCAGCAGGACATTGAGGATCTCTCCATTTTCTCATCAAAACATCGTCTTTCACATACAAACTTACAGGCTCTCCTGCCACATCTTCTAAAAAAACAGCTTTCGACAAGGCATCCCTAATTAAAGGATCGTTACTCTGTTCCCTAATCAAATCCTCCTTACTGTACTTTTGTTCATCTGCTGCACCCTCAGCAAAGAAAGTTTCAGCAAGAATAACCTCTGGTTCTTGATTTCTCACTGTTTCTTTGGGTTCCTCCTGACTGACTTTAGACTGAGAGCGAGTGACAACACAGGTAGGAAAAACTCCAGTAAATTCCCTTTGAATAGCCTCCGTCTCAGAAGTACATGCAGGGGTATTCACAACCAGAGGGGCAACATGTACCTTTTTACCTGCTAAATCATTCCCCAGTACAAAGGTGACACCATGAATAGGTAAACTGGACACCACCCCAACTTTAACTAGAAGGAGGAAGAATCACATCCTTCACTACCCAGAGTGACTGAGCAGCACCAGTATCTCGCAAAATAACTACAGGATAATCATTTCCAGTGACGGACACAACCCCAGAAGAAAGAAAATCTTTATACAGATCCAGCACAGCACTAACTGAGCCCTGACGAACATGCTTTGATCTTTCTGACACTAATAAACCAGGTCTAGGAGTAGTTTCCTTCATCTTTTTCTTATTTGCTAAAGCCCAGCACTCAGTTTTCTTGTGTCCCTTTTTACCACAATAGTAGCATACCAATGCTTCTGAACGTATGCCTCCCTGTCGCTGCACATGCATCGGTGATGTCTTGATCCCTCTAGATCAGGGGTTCTTAACCTTTTCGACCTTGAGGCCCAATTTTTAAAGTACAAAGTGGCCCGGGGCCCATTAAATATTAACACTGTACAGTTTGATTTGTATTCAATAATAAACCAAATCCACTTATTGTTTAACAAGCAAAAAAATTGTCTAATAAAATGACATGATAAAAGGGGATCATCACAAAAACTTTTATTAAACGTTTACATAAACCTGCACACATACATCAAGACACCGAACAGGCTGGTAATTCATGGACCAAATCAAGCTGTGATAACAAAAAAATTTCAAGGATCAATTGAGGCTTTTTAATCATAATAAAAAAAGACCAATAGTAGGATTTTTACTTTAAATGAATAAAATAAATGATTATATATATATATATATATATATATATATATATATATATATATATATATATATATATATATATATATATATATATTAGGGCTGGGCAACGATTAAAATATTTAATCTGATTAATCGCGATTAATCGCGATTAATCGCATTGTATTTACAAACTCCAAGAATGAATTCAAAAGTAGTGTAAAGAGCACTTTTATTTCAATGTTCTGCTGCCATATGAACAAAAGTGTTGTAACATTTGTAGCACTTATTTTATACTGTATATTTTCAACCCATCTATTGAATTTAGTGCACTAGTTGATCTTTTCTTCATAAGAGAACAGCAAGCACTGCAGCCAAAATATGGCCTTTTTTGACCTGCTGTATATTAGCCAGTCCCTAAGCTTGATGTATCATGAAACTGTTGACCTTTTGGGTTTTGTGGTTTTTATTTTATTATTACAATTAAATAATAATAATAATAACAATAATGTTATGTTCAGTGTTTTTTCGCTAATCCACCTCTTATATATTTCAATCCTTATGTAATTTTGTCTGTGTTGTGTGCACCTGCCTGTTGCTTTAATCTTATAAATTTCCCCGTCGTGGGATAAAAAAAGGATTAGCTAATGTTATCTTATCTTAAATAACACTTTTTAATATATGTACTGGGTTCTTTCAAGGTCTTAATTACATGTTATGTGTGGGCTCCAGTAACATCCATCCATCCATCCATCCATCCATCCATCCATCCATCCATCCATCCATCCACTGATCTACCTGGATGTTCCATGGAGGACTGAAACGCCTCAGTCAGAGACGTCTGTGGGTCTGTCGGGGCAATGAGAGAAGTTTCGTCTCCTCTCTCCGTTTCTGGGGCTCGACGTTTTCATGTTTTTTCACATGCTTAGATAAATTTGTTGTGTTTCCACTGAAATGAACCGGCTTTTTACAAAACATACAGCTTGAGTTCATTTACGGTATTAAAATACCGCCGCTGAGCGCCGCTGGCGCCGCTGAGCCATGTACGAGAGGGGAGGGGGAGCGGGAGAGTGCTGCTGCAGTCAGCGCGCTGCAGTCAGCGCGCTGCAGTCAGCGCGCTGCAGTCAGCGCGCTGCAGTCAGCGCGCTGCAGTCAGCGCGCTGCAGTCAGCGCGCTGCAGTCAGCGCGCTGCAGTCAGCGCGCGTGCTGACTGACACTGACTGAAAGCATGTGAGCAACATGCGTTAATGCGCGATAAAATAAATATCGCCGTTAATAGTCTAATGAATTAACGCGAAATTAACGCGTTAACTTGCCCAGCCCTAATATATATATATATATATATATATATATATATATATATATATATATATATATATATATATATAAATAAATCATGAAATCAATAAGAAAGGGGGGATAAAATAAATGCATTCAAATAATATAAATCTATAAATATAAATAAACTAAATGAAATTAAAGTGCAAATGAAACTATAGCCTTATAATCTGCAAAGCCATTGTAAAATTGCTTCAGCAGTCTCCATTTTTGCATGGCAGAACCAGAAGAATCTTTATATCTGTGACAAATGAACAATGACACAAATAATAACAACAATTAACAACAATAATACAACTCCCTTTTATCTTCACCTCTTAATGGGACACTTGGGCCTGCCTCTGAGACATAATCAGTCTGGGTGGAATGGGAGAAAGGCTCACTCTCAGAGTAGCCTCCAGAGTTGTTTCGGGCTTTGGTCTTAGTTGTGGCCACAATGGAGAATCCTGATACACACAGGTACGTAGTTGTGAATGGGAGAAGGAGTTTCACAGCCCTCAGTGCAAGACATGGGTACTCCTTTGAGAGAGCAATCCAGAAGGAGCCCAGGTCCAGTTTGCCCCACTGCAGCTTTAAAGTGCTGTCAGTAGAAACTTCCAGAAGCTGGGATTCCAGGTGTGAGGGCAAAGCAACATCATTTACAGGGGAATCCACTGAAAATGGGTCCAAAATCCACATGTTTCCCTCTCTGAGATCTTCAGGAAAGTAGTCACCAAATTTCTTTGCCAGTTGGAAGAGGTGCTGGGAGACTGAGTCACTGATCTTCACCTGAGGGGAGTTTTCCAAAATGTCAGACAAAAGTGGAAACATGTCCATCCTCTTTTCCTGGGCCCTCTTGGTCCACAAAGCAAGTTTCCTCTTGAAAGCTTCAACTTTGTCTGCAACACAAAATATGTTGCTGTTTCTTCCTTGAAGTGAGGTGTTCAGTTGGTTCAGTAGTGAAAAAATGTCACAGAGGTAAGCAAGTTTTGCTGTGAACATTGTGTTAGCATAGTAATGTGCAAGACGAGATTTTTTCTCAGTGAGAAAAGAGAACACCTCATTCCTCAGTTCAAACAAACAATTGAGGACCAGTCCTCTTGAGAGCCATCTCACTTCACTGTGATATAGCAGCTGGACATGATCTGCTTCTATGTCCTCACAAAGCTTAGCAAAACATCTGGAGTTCACAGCATTGCTTTTAATAAAGTTCATGGTTTTCACACTTAAATCCATCACCTGGTGGAGATCTGGTGACATCTGTTTTGCTGCAAGGCTTTCACGGTGGAGAAAACAGTGTGTCCATTTAGCTTCTGGTGCACGACCAAGTATCTGTGTAATGACACCATGATGCTTGCCAGTCATTGATGCTGCACCATCACTGCACACCCCGACACAGTTCTGCCAGTCCAGGCCGTTCTCAGTGAAGTAGTTATCCATGCAGCGGAAACATTCCTGAGCCGTAGTTCGTGTTGGTAGCTCTCCACAAAACAGTATGTCTTCGTGCAAACTACTGTCCCAGCGATAGCGAACAAAAACTAGCAGCAGTGCAGCATTCGTGACATCCGTGGACTCGTCCAATTGCAAAGAAAAAAAAGGGCTACTTTTTATTCTTTCTGTAAGTTGATGCTGTATGTCTGAGGCCATGTCCGCGATACGATGACTCACAGTGTCGTTAGAGAGTGGGATGGTGAGCAGCTTTTTTGCGTCGGCCTCTCCGATTAGCTCATGGCACATATCAACAGCGGCAGGTAGAACCAACTCCTCCGCTATGGTGAATGCTTTCTTACTCTGTGCCACACGTCTGGCTACGAGGTAGCTGGCTTTCAATGCACATTTAGAGTTGCTTGTCAGTGACACAACAGACCTTTTCTGCATCTGCAGCCCAATTTCCTTCTTCCTAAAATATTCCACCGGCTTTCCCACGAGCATCGGGTGCTTGGTCTCTAGATGCCGCTGTAGTTTTGAGGGCCTGAGAGCTTCGTTGGACAGCATTAGCCCACACTCCACACACTGGGCTTTTGGCACTGCCTCTGTTCCTCCATTTACGAAACCGTATTTAATGAAGTCGAGATTGTATTTCCGCAAAAACTTTGTCTTTTGGGTGGGGGCGTCGGCAGGACGTTCGTCTTCATTTTTTCTTTTTAAAAACGTATCCATTATTGCGAGAAGGGTAATCCAATGTAAAAGTCCGCTAGCTCTCACCTTTTACTACTGTGAGCTAACTTTTAGCTAACGGATGAAGTATTTTTGGAAGCCTCCGACCCTGCGGTGGCGCTGTCACAAAAACCTAGGGTCCTGAGATTGCTGTCTTGAGAATGCTGCCTCCGACCCTGCAGGTTCATACTATTGATTTTTGCTGTGAAGTAGACAGTCTAATTCTCTGTGTATTGGCGCTTTTTAATGGTCCGCGGCCCTATGGTTAAGAATCACTGCTCTAGATGGTCTCTGGAAACCCCCTTCACCTCCAGTCCCATGCTGTGTTTGACAACTAATGAACTTACTCCCTCCTCTCACTGAACACTGATGAGTGAGTTCAAAATCATCAGCCATAACTGCAGCTTTCTGAATCTCGTCAACCTTTTGATCCTCTAAGTAATTTTTTACCTAAAAAAAAAACACTACCTTTAAAATCTTCCAAGAGAATAAGCTGTTTTATTTTGTCATAGTCCTGATCAATATTCTTTGAACGCACCCATTTGTCAAATGCTATCTCCTTCTCCCTAGCATATTCAATGTAAGTATGAGTCGCGCTTTTTCTTAAGTTCCGGAAACGCTGTCGATAAACTTCTGGAGACAGCTGGTATGCGGCAAGAACAGCAGTTTTTACATCTTCATAAGATGACGACTTCTCTGCATCAAGTGCAGCATAAACCTCCAGAGCTCTGCCAGTAAACACACTCTGTACAAGTAGAGACCATTTATTCTCGGGCCACTTTAAAGATTTTGCTATCTTTTCAAAGGAAAGAAAGAAAACGTCAACTTCCGTTTCGCAAAACTGGGGAACTAATCGGATGTTTTTACTTAAATCAAAAACTCTTTCTGCTTCCATAATTGCATTTTTCCATTCTTCTAATGCCAGCTTTTGTTGTTCATTCTCCAGTTCTTTCTGTTTGTACTCAAACTCCCATCTCATCCGTTCTCTACCCAACTTAAGCGTGGTAGCTTCCTGTGCTGCTTTCTGTCTGATACGTTCTTTTTCCACCTCCAATTTTGCAAACTGTAACTCCATAACATTTGGATGCGTTTCCGAAAGACGTTCAGGGGAAAACTTACTTATTAAGGCTTCAATTAAGTCAACTTTTTTTGTACCAGGTGGACATTGAACCTTCAAGTACTCCGCTACTTTTAACAGTTGTTCTTTTTTAAGTTGGTACCAGTCTCTCATTCTCAAATTCTGACCCTCCTTTAAGAATTCTTCGACTTTAAATTCCTCCATAATTTCTCGCTACTTCCAACCACCGTTACAGGAAACAATGAAACCCTGATATTTAAATGCAACTTTTTATAAAGTCAAAAGAAAGTTCCGCGCTCCTGGACGTCGAGCCCCCACTTGTTACGCCCCGCTACCTCTCACTCTGGCTCGTTTTATCTGTCTTATCATTGAGAGAAGATAGGGGTTGTAATAAACATGGTACTAATGTGAATAAGAGGAAACGGTGAACAAAAAAAACAAAAAAAAAAAAACCGGGCACCTGACGGAACACACAGGGTGGTGGGGGCTTACCTTAGATTTCTGATCAGAGTCCCCCGACCAACTGATCCTGAGGAAGGGCGAGCCCTAGCGATCCCTCGTCCATCAGACGCTCCGTTCAATAGTTTATTTTCTTTTTTTCTCTTTGGTCTTTAATATGCAGGTAGTTTTCTTCTTTTACTTAAAATACACCACTCGTGGTTCTTCAGTGGTTATTCCTAGCTGGTGTGTAACTCTCCCGGTGCTTTTCCTTGTTAGCGTCCAGCCGGTTTCCCAAACAAATCGAACAAAACGAAACAAACTTAATTCCGGCCAAAACATCCGACGCTCCCCTCTGGGTAGATCCTTCCCGAGGTGAAGGTACTCTTCTCTTTTCCAGAGCCTTCCCGCACCGTCCTTTCAATTAATCTTATTTTTTCAAAAGTCCGCTGCTGCTGCAGCCTCCTTCACTGCCTCGCTCGTCACAAGAACCACAATCACCCACAGGTGTGACACCAGTCCAGCTAAATATTTGATTGGCAATGCCCCGCCCCCTCCACCAGTGAACCGTCAAAAGTGCAAAAAATAAATAAATAAAAATAAAACAACAAACAAGTCGTCAGGGAACGAAGAAAAAAAATAGCAACATGTAACACTTGTTTAACTTTTAGAATATTAACTGTGCGTGACATGGACTACTAACCTTTCGGCCAGTAATTAAGTGATAAAGCTGTGGCTTTGTTTGTGTCAAGTGCTTTTGCCAATGCACCCCACACTTGAAGGGGTGGACCCACGACAACAAGAGTTTAGCTGGAATTACTCAGACTGAACAGTTGAATCTTTTTCCCATTCTTTATTTTGATTCTTTTCTTGTCAGTGCTTGAACACCAGTCAGGTAAAAACCTTTGAAAACGAATATTACAATTAATACACACCCAATATTTACAATAAACAAATTCATAAATACCATAAACACCAATTATACCAATCTAATTCCCATTTCAATTAGCAGAGCTTTATAAAAGTCGCTTGTACTTTTTATGCACCAACTAACCTAAAATCCCACTGGCTCATTCACCATCATATTGCACTATGCCCAAACATATACCCACATCACACATATCCCCAAGCTTATTATTTACAATGTGAAATGCATGTTTGTTTTAACTCACTGCAGCCACCTTCACAGGTGCACAAACCATGTAAGCAGGACTCCAACACAGCAACCATCACACATCAAGCTCTGGAACAGCAGCAAGAATCTTAAATAAAACTTATTTTCTTACCGGCTGCCCCTTCAATGTTTGTCAGTGGGTCCTTGCTTCTCTCCAGTCAGTTTGCAGTGTGTCTCTGATATATACCTGCTGATGAGCACAGCTGCTCTCCCAGGTGTCATTTACCCCTAATCAATGTCTTTCAGGCAAAGTGCTGGCAGGTCAGCGCAACTGATGTAAGTTATTTAAGAACAGGTGCTCTACACATGTGTGGAAAATAGCAAAGTGTTTTGGAACTTCAGAGGTGGCAAAGGATGACAGTTAAAGACGTTAAATTGCAACCTTAGTTTCAAAAATCACAGCTCAATTTTGCCACTTGTGACAAGCAGAAGGGGGAGAAGAAATAAAAGGAAGAAAATTAATAATTAATATATATATATATATATATAAATATTTTCAAAAGAATAAAATAAAATATAATAAGTTGAAAAGAAAAATAAAATGTATCAAAAGGGCGTAACCGTAAGGCAGGTTTTTAAGAATCTGACTTTCAAAACGATCCCTCAGGGACCCTGTGATCTCAGCTGTCTTTTAACCGTGACTGCAACAGGATAGGTCCTGGCCACCAGAAGGAGGCAGGGTGCCCTTCACTTTGGGAAGACTGAGCTGTAATTACACACAATGTCCAGCAGATGGGGAATCGTGTCCTTCATCAAAACAATTATGCTGCAATTACACACAACGTCCACCAGATGGAGGCATGGTCTCTCTTTCCAAGGCAGAACACGACAGTGATTGACAGCAAACGCTGGATATGCCGTCTACTTCAATATAGCTGACTTCCAGTTCGGAAATCAATATTCAAAACTCAGGTTAACAACCTCAAACCACCACAAACACGTATATATTCAGTAGGAATACCTCCTTAATCAATTATGACTGAATAGCCCGTTTGGCAAGGTGAGCAGTCAAAATGCTGGAATATGGATTGTGTTCATTAAATTCATAAGTTGCTGGTTATTCAATTTGGTCTAAAGGAATGCCAATAAGACTCCGCCCACACAGGCAAAAGCCAATTTAATGTTATGCCAGAAGCTATTTGAATATGCGTATTATTATTATTATTAATTATAATTTGGTATTATAATTTAAAATAATAAGTCATTCAACTCAAAATTTAGCTATAACAAAATTTAGTTCAAATGGTGGTGATGTTAGGCTTATAAGCTTGTAATGATTTACACTACTAACTGCACTATTCCTTATCACCAATCCAATGATAGTGTCTCTGTGTTAATATCAGATGTCAACTCCGATAGGAGGTTAGCTCTGAATTCTGAATAACCATGCAACTCTGAATTGAATTGAACACAAAACAATTTCTATTCCCCAGTAGTTTAAACCAAAGCAATTCCTTGTTACAGTAATTCTCTGATTCAACAACCTTGGAATTATACTCATTACTAAACTAAACATGCAAAATATATGTGGAAATAAAAGTCAAAAGGAAAATGGTTTAAAATGAGAGGTAGCAAATCTTAGTTTAGCTCACGGTTGTTTAACACCACATTCAAAACATCGGCATTTGACGTAGCAGCCTTGACAGACAGTACAGCTTTGGGAGTCCCACTGGACGCTTTGGTGTTTTACAAAACTAGTTCAGCTAAGCTGCCTACAGTTCGGTCATACGACACCCTCCCAAGATGGCGACTATGATGACGTATGCTCTGCAACCTTGCGTAATGCATGAGGGGAGGTCCTAATGACGTAACTACGCTTACGCTGATGGGGTCATAACACCTGCCCAGGCACATCTGAAACACCCTGTGGGTGAAAAAGAAATAAAAGGGGAGAACCCCGTTACTTTGAGGTGCCTCGGGGCTGTTCCGGAGCGCTCCGAGTAACGCAGCTTCCTGAAGGCGTCCTGGCGGCTCAGTTGTAGGCAGGAGCGGGCAGCAGCGAGGATGGGATGAGAAAGCTCCTTCGTCTCTTCCTCCGGGCTTACAGTCACTTTGTTGGCCAAACAAAGCGGGGTCCTCTTTAGATCACTGGGAGACAAGGCGGCTCCCAGTGTTTGATCAGAGGGAATTAAAAGTACTTTTAAGTCGACCTCCTGTTCTGAATCTATCAGCAGAGCAGGAAATGGGGTTGCGTCATTCTTTTCGGTCCAGCAAAGAGTATCGAGCACGTGGCGTGGGGGGGAAGTTTGGAGTAGCAGCTGCGTGCCTTCCCTGACTGGCTGAATGCCAAGAAGAAGGGAGATTGTCGTGCCCAGCTGGAATAAATACATTTTCCCTAGTAATGTTATCTCTCCGCTTCATTGCTAGGGCGGCGGCCATTTTGGGGCTGTGTTGCATGATGGGAGTTGGTGGCCATTTTGACCACATTGCATCATGGGAAATGCAGTTCGTCACATTTGAACCGGCATTACAAACCATACTCAGTTTCCACATTGCAAAGAATCATGCATGCACAAAGCTGTAGGTGATCCCATCCTGGATTACAAAGTGGGAAATAAATATGATAATAAATAGTTGGACCGATCCTGTCTTCCACTGGCTTGGCTGCTCTGGCTTCGGGCATTGCTGAATCAAAGAGATAATGCTCGGCTCCACAAAACCTCCCTCAACCTCCGGTGACGAGGGGGGTGAAAAATTCTCCACCTCGAAAGACCGAACATGGCGTAACTACCAGTTTCACTCTACTCACTCTACTTTATTTAATATGGCAAATCAAGCAATCTGCTTATTTCTCTCATCCTGAACTCAGCCTCTCTTCCCACTTATCCCCAGTGACTTTGGTTGTATTGTTCAAATTTATCTAAAGATAGGATTATGTTTTTACATGGGGGTAGATTACACTTTGAGGGGGGGTCACTTGGTGCAGCTGCAGGATGAGGGGCTGATGCTGCACCTCTTGCTGAGGAAGATGTTCAGACTCTGTGCTGGTTGGAGAGTCAAAGCGTGCAAAGAAGCTGTTTAAGGTGTCGGGGAGAGCTAGGTCACTGCTGGGCTGCTGGTCGCTGTATTTATAGTCTGTGATGGTCCTGATGCCTTGCCACATGTTGCGTGGGCTTTTGCTGCTGAAGTGGTCCTCAATGCTGTGATTGTGGGTGTGCTTTGCTTTCTGTGAAAGAAGCTAATTCAGCTTCTTTCACAACTTGTGGCCATCAAGAAGAGTGATCCGAGTCCTAAATAATTTTGGTTTTAACCAGTGGTGAAAGTAAGCCGGTACAGTACTTTGTACGCAGGAGGCAAGGGGGGAGAGCGGCTGCCAGATAAAGCCTTCATTCAGAACCAGTCATGGCTGCACACAGGATCAGAAAACAGTTCTGCTAACCAGATGCAATCTAAAAGGCCATTTAATCTGTTTTCTGTCTTTATTAATTTTGCATTTTTTAACTACACGCACTGTGTTTCTGTGCCTCAACGCTCTTACTGCTCCTCTCACCTCCCTTCCCTCGGACCCAGGTGCTTTTATCAGTGGTCACCATTCAAAACGTGAATCACTACGTTTAATGTGCTCATGCCCGTAGCAAAATGTGCCAGTTAAAGTCAATAGGAGAGTCAGTAGCTGTGTTTCATGCTATTTTGTTTAACGACACAGAACCAGTGGTGCTTCGGTGGGCGTACTGCCTTGCACTTTAATCCAGGTGCGCATAATTGCGTTACATGTAACTTAGGTGTGCACTTGTAAGGGTTATTTTAAGAAACTTGTAACATCAGCGGTTTTAGCTCAGACCCATCATTCCTCCTCTTCCCTCTAAAGGAGCCCTTTATAGTCTTTATTTATGCGTTTTTTCCCCACTGTTTATTCCTCGCATTCAGCGCACCAATGGGGTGAAATCCACTCACCTTAACGCCTCAAACCAATATCATTAAGTATAAATTATGCTGATACCGGACGTTTTTTTCTAGTCACAACCAGTGATTGCTGAGCTTGAAAAGCTGCGCCTGTACTGATCAATTCTGGGGTTGCAATGCATAAAAAGTGCTATATTTCCTATAGGATTCTGCCTTTAAGACTATTAGTGGGCTAAAAGCGAAGCAGAAAATAATCATTCCGTCATCTCCGACCACAAACAAAACGCGCTCAGAGAACAACTTCAAACTCAACCTTCGGCTTGCGTAATTACGCACCAGAACGCTCTGAAGAGAGCAATAGAAGAGATTTGTCTGGTCAGCGCGGAGACTGAGATGAAAAACCTGTCGGGACACCCCGTGAGCAAAATGTTCTGCCCGGACGTTGAGAACAAGCTGGGAGACCGTCAAAGACAGGGCTGTAAGAAATTCATTTGCTGCGGGAGTAAGAACAACTGTCTTGTTTCTCATGTAGTATGTAGCAGCATTTAGGCAGTGGCTGAGGCTTGGAACAATGCTGACCCTAGTCGAAGAAGTGCAGGGCGTTGCACATCGATTTTTGTGGAAAGGTGGGGTACAATGCTACAAGGATGGTAATAGCAACATCCTTGGTCCCTTTAGGCAATGCTTACAATTCTAACCAGGGACCAGTATCAGTTTGGCCCCACAAAAGATTGAATTTTGCTCCATCTCTTCCAGTAGCTGTGGTGAAGGCAGGATCTCTACATCACTTCCTTGCCTCCAGGGGCTGCTGGATCTATCAATTCATTTCTGCAGGATCCACAATGACTGTCTTCTTGGTCCAAGTTCTGGCTGGATCTTTCTGTCATGATGTGTAGGGTTAAAGGATGAAAGGCACAGACCAGGAGCATTGTGAGGAGTTATTAATGTTAATCCAAATCTATTTTCTAAGGATAGATCATAGGGTTTCCCCCTGAAAACTGACCAAAGCCGGACATACACTGTACGAGTTTTTGGCTTTTTCGGGCCAATTCCTCAGTCGTGCGAGTAATTTTTGGATCGGGCCGAATTTCAGCTTGATCGTGCGTCCTGCGTCGTGTAGTGTACAGGGGGTAACGAGGGGCGATTGGCCTCTCACGACCACCTCCCGATCACGAATCGGACGGTCGGTTGAAAATCAAACATGTTTGAAATTCAGTCAGTCCTCGTGAGCGATGGTGAGCGCGTCCACTGTTGAAGCAGAGCTACGAGCCGATTTCCCCCAACCCCCCGCAATGCGCACGCGCAAACAGGTAGTTCCTTCTTTGTCTTCTCAAACGAAAACATAGGAGCGGAGAGAAGCATGACGGCGGTGCGTGTGACATGGAGTCAAACTACAGAGGAGCAACTCTTAGAATTTCCAAAGCAGCGCATTTTGTTCTAGTAAGTCTTATATTTAACAGTGAGCATCGACACTTCCGCCTTTTTCTTCTTCTTCTTCTGTTTACATTTGGCTTCCGGGTAGATGAGTCCGGTTAGCGCCTTCTCTCTACGGAGCTGAGTCCGACGTGCGGTTTTCATACGTACTGTGTGAGCACTGCGGTCGCACCAGAGCGTCGGGCCATACAGTGTGAGAACACATATCGTGAGCGGTGAACTTTTAAACCCCGCGGTTCCGTCGTACAGTTTGAGATATACATCTCAAACTGTACGACGTAGTGAAAAACTTGCACAGTGTATGCCCGCCTCAAGCCTGGCGGTAGTTTCAGTGGTGGGGTGGGGGCAAGGGTGGAGGTTGACATCAGAAAGGGGAAGGGGGGTAGGTTATGTAGAGCAGAGCATTGTATGTGTGTGTGTGTGTGTGTGTGTGTGTGTGTGTGTGTGTGTGTGTGTGTGTGTCGTGATGCAGCACTGCACAGCTCAAAGGGGTGCTAATGCTAGCTTAGCATGTAGCTCCGTTCAGTATTTCGTCTTTCTTGTCTTTCTGCTTGGGAATGTTACTCAGAACAACGCTTCTGTGTTTATCTTGTCAATAAAGAGTGTGACCTGTTTTCTTCTGCCTGTTTTCTACATGTTCGCAGACTTTAAAACTTCCAGCAACATCTCATTATTTGGATTATGTGTATGTCTGCGGCTGCAGAGAGGAGGCGGGAGCGTCTTTGTGTGTTGCTGTCTCAAAAATGCGACAGTTTGGGCAGATGTGAATGGGTCAATTAATATAGATTATTCAAATCTACTATTTGAATAATACATTTTTTAGTATTGATTTTCACGAGACCTTGGTTTTTTTGACAACCCTACTAAATACCGTCTTTGGTGTCACTGTTACTGGTGTATAAAAAGGACATATAAAAAACAAACCTGTCAAAAATATTATGAGTTAATATTACAATTAATACTGAAATTAACTGTGATAGACTGGTGATCTGTCCTGGGTGTACCCCACCTCTCGCACATTGAATGCTAGAGAAAGGTACCAGCACCCCTCGTGACCCCACAAGTGACAAGCGTGATGGAAAATGGATGAATGGATGGATATTTCCTTCATAAATTTGACCAGATTATGTTTTAATATAGTGATAGGCAATGCATATTACAATATGTTATTAAGTTTTAAAAGTTAGTGTTGTTAATTAGTATATTATAGCTAAAGAACATTAGTTCAAACATAAACCTTGACCGTCCATCTTTGATCTTTCTTTTATTATGAAAACCCTAACCTGGCAACATCGACTGAGGTGAAAAGAAAGTAATTAGCAGGAAATGCTGATGCAGATTGAAGTCCACTAATGACCCAATAATTTTTAAGAATCTTTCAGAATTCGTAATGCTTTTTTGTGACTGTATTTTTGGGAGAATGTCTTTATGAATGCAATGTAGCCGCCACCCCTTTGGGCTTTGATTTGGCCTCAGAGTTTTCTTTTTGTGCACGTTTGCCAGGATACTGCAAAATATTTTATCGGTGTTCTTATCTTTCTGCTTTGAACTACTGTATTTTTTCCACTTTTTGGCCTGTATTTCTCTGTCCAATTGCCTTTTTCCGCCCCAGATATTGAGTGGACATGGTTTTGTACACTATAAAGACTTATTCTGATAAGGATAGCTACAAATAATGTTACATTTATGCAGTTTATAACTTTTGCTGTTCAGCTTTTTGACAGAACACCCTATATTAGGTATTTTCTGATGTGGGACACATTTCAAACTAGAAGTTGCCAGGAAAGCAGGAAATGATTCCAGAATGTCAAGCATTCAAGTCTATTTTTATGCTATTACTCCAATCTGTACTTTATTTGTCAAATGGAATAATCTGTGAAATTTTGAGAGTGCAGACACCAACCAGAGGCTAAGGCTTTTAGACCTACATAAGTGCTTTACTTCTCAACATTACAATTTAATTCAGTTTTCCTTTGGACTTTGTTAAAAAACAAAACAAAACGCTGCCTCATGTTGAGGCTGTCAGACTCTCTTCATGTTGCGGTTTAGATGTTCCTTCTGTCTAGTCGTGGCAGTTCTGTTAGTTCTGTTTATCAATTAACTTTTGTCTTTGTTTGAGAAAATAACCATATCAACTTTAATTTGATTGTTAAAATGCTGCTATGTTTTAAATCTAATGTAATGATTTTCTACTCCAATGAAGGTTTGATCGAAAAAGTGTGATCCTTTCATAAGGGCTACAGTTATCTAAGGGGGTATCCAAACCAGCAAGGTCCATTTTGTCTGGACCAACAGACAGGTGTGAAAGCTCAGAATTAGATGTGTGTGAGAGAGTGAAATTTTTTTTTAACAATTTTTATTAATTTGTATGTTTATGCGTAATACCATGTCTATCTTTGTTTAATAGGCAAAATCGGTATGAAAACAGGTATTTATTTACACATTTGTTTACACATTGTGTAAACATCAGGGCGTCATGATTAGTCATTTAGCCATTATAGTCCAGATTTTTAACATTTGGCACTAGGATGTTTTCATTCCAATTCTGAAAAGTGCTTGAAAAATAAAATAAAAATATTTTTTGTACAAGCATGTATTTTATTAGTGTCATTTATTGCAAAATTGCATATTAAAAATGCCCAAACAGGCTATTACACTTGCAGAAATCAAAGGATAAAATACACGATTAATTTGCGATTAATCTCGAGTTAACTATTGACATTATGCGATTAATCGCGATTAAAATTTGTAATCGTTTGACAGCCCTAATATATATTATATATATATATATATATATATATATATAGATATATATAGTATAGATAGAGATAGATAACATAAGAGATAATAGATGATATTATAGAGTAGGTTATATATATATATATATATATATATATATATATATAAATATATATATATATATGTATGTATATATATAACATAATATATAATATATTATATTATATATTATGTTATGTTATATTATATAGGGTTATAATATAATATATTATATTATAACCCTAATATATATATTAGGGTTATAATAATAACAATAATAATGTTATATATATATATATATATATATATATATATATATATATATATATATATATATATATATATATATATATATATTAAGGCTGGGCAACGATTTAAATTTTTAATCGCGATTAATCACATAACTTGTCCGATTAATCATGATTAATCACATTGTATGCGCAAACTCACATGAATGAATGAAATGAATGAAATGAATTCAAAAGTAGTGTAAAGAGCACTTTTATTTTAATGTTCTGCTGCCATATGAATAAAAGTGTTGTAACATTTGTAGCACTTATCTTATTTTATACTGGATATTTTCAACCCATCTATTGAATTTAGTGCAGTTGATCTTTTCTTCATAAGAGAACAGCAAGCACTGCAGCCAAAATATGGCCTTTTTTGACCTGCTGTATATTAGCCAGTCCCTAAGCTTGATGTATCATGAAACTGTTGACCTTTTGGGTTTTGTGGTTTTTATTTTATTATTACAATTAAATAATAATAATAATAATAATAATAACAACAATAATGTTATGTTCAGTGTTTTTTCGCTAATCCACCTCTTATATATTTCAATCCTTATGTAATTTTGTCTGTGTTGTGTGCACCTGCCTGTTGCTTTAATCCTATAAATTTCCCCGTCATGGGATAAAAAAATGATTAGCTAATGTTATCTTATCTTAAATAACACTTTTTAATATATGTACTGGGTTCTTTCAAGGTCTTAATTACATGTTATGTGTGGGCTCCAGTAACATATGATAGATAATATCTACTTTAAAAGTTAACATGAACTGCTGCCGAAGACCACTCTGATCTACCTGGATGTTCCATGGAGGACTGAAACGCCTCAGTCAGAGACGTCTGTGGGTCTGTCGGGGCAATGACAGAAGTTTCGTCTCCTCTCTCCGTTTCTGTGGCTCGACGTTTTCATGTTTTTTTCACGTGCTTAGATAAATGTGTTGTGTTTCCACTGAAATGAACCGGCTTTTTACAAAACATACAGCTTGATTTCATTTACGGTAATTAAAATAAAGACAAACGGTGCTACTTCCCCTGTTCATGTTTTTTCGCTGCTGCGGTCTCTCTCAGCTGTTTGTGTGCTAAGTTTGTGTGAGAGCTCAGTGGGCGGGCCAGGCTGAGCCTGTGTGCTGATTGGCTGGCGCCGCTGAGCCATGTACGAGAGGGGAGGGGGAGCGGGAGAGTGCTGCCGTGACACAGCGCGCTGCAGTCAGCGCGCGTGCTGACTGACACTGACTGAAAGCATGTGAGCAACATGCGTTAATGCGCGATAAAATAAATATCGCCGTTAATAGTCTAATGAATTAACGCGAAATTAACGCGTTAACATGCCTAGCCCTAATATATATATATATATATATATATATATATATATATATTAGGGCTGTCAATCGATTAAAAAAATTTATCTAATTCATAGCATATAATTTTTGCTGTGAAAGTATTTTAAATATTTAAATTCTAATGATTCAATGAATAATAAGCATTAGATACATTAAAGTATCGGCTGTATCTAATGCAATATCCGTTGAATACTGATAATGCATTTGGCCACCGGGCCGGACTAAATCGTTTGTCCAGCATTCACAGACTCGCTATCTGGACGGTATCTGGGTGGTATCTGGCATCTGATACCATCAACTTACTCTTAAAACGATCTTGTGATACATTAACTAAAGAAGAAAAATACGTCGAGAACTCGTCGTTTGCGTCTGCCACTGTGCTCGCCTTCTGCCTCCCAGTCCGGCGCGCAGGCGCGAAAAACCCGGATGAAAACAATAGCAGTGAACTACCTTCAAAAATTCATTGAATGTGAGCCTCCCCTTGGAAAAGGTAAAGATAACCACGCCCCCCCTGCCCCCCTCCCCCCACAACCACAAACCTACCCTACACAGGTCCATGTAGTAAATGCATCTTTCTTTTGTGTTCCTAGAATGCTGTGTTTCAAAAATAACTGATAGCCCAACACATGTTTTTTTTTATTGTATTTCTTTTAACAAAGTACATTCATAAAAAAGGCCTATTCATAAAATATCCATCCAAATATTTCCATCTTACATGCTACTTTTACTGAAACATCACGGACAGAGGGCTTAGTTTTAAAATTGAGCTGTCATTAGATCAAATTCATAAACAATTGTTTTCAACAGCAGACAAACTGAACTAAATAGATGCCAATGTCAAACTGAACTCACATCAACAGGAGACATTAACTGAAATAATAATAAAAAAAGATAACCTGAATTTAACAGACGTCAACATATTCCATATTCCAATCTACTTTTTAGGCTAATTATACACAATTTAGACCTATTGCTATTTTATCAGTTGTTATCTCTTATCTGATGTATTTCTGATGTTTGGCACTTTGTTTTACCTCGTGTTAAAGTGATCTTTAAATAATGATGACATTCATGATGATTATGATCAGAATTAACTTTTCCATCATCTCCCAGAAGCTGGAAAGAAAAGAGACAAAAACATTTTGTCTCTTTTTCACACCTCACTTACTAACTCTAATATTTTAGTCTAAATACTTTAGCCTAAATATTTTAGGCTAAAATATGACACTTTTTATTTGTTTTTCTTCAATCCCTCGGTGATGTTTAGTAATTTCTGCCAAAGGCTGCAGCATTTTGATTTAATTCATCTGAATGCAGTATTTGCAAGCCATACTCTGTTTGGATGAAAAAAAAAACTGTCTGTGATTGGCTTTAACTGCCGAGCGAGCGCACAGCTGGTGTTGAGCGAGGAAAGAGCAGGTGTGCGCGAGCAAAGTAGCGCGCGAGCAGAGATGGAACTCACCGCGAGGACAGTGGGTTGAGAAGAATTTTTCAGACCGTGCCAGACCGGTTTTGAGCGTTGAGAGTTGTTTCACTGCGCGCTTGAATTGGTTCGTGCGCACTCAACAGAAGGCACGAATATCACTACACTGTTACATAGAGTTGAGCGGCAGCGCTGTCTTCTTCTCTGTCTTCTCGCGCCTCCGAAACTGGAAACCGAAAACTGGAGTGCGCATAAATTCCTTCTGACCTGGGTACACCATTGGATCCCTCAGAACGAGCTGGAGTGTAATTTGGCAAAGGGACTTCCTCCTGTACTTGCTAGATTCGCATCCATATCTTGGTTATGAGGAAGAAGATGGATTGTTGTATATGTATATGTGCTGTGAAAACAGTTTTATAGCTTGACCAAACATGAAACATTTACATTATAAGACAGAACACCCGTGATGATGCAGCAACAATTTAAAGATCCGTCCATCCATCCATCCACTTCCGCTTATCCGGGGTTGGGTCGCTGGGGTAGCAGCTTCAGTAGGGAAGCCTAGACGTCCTTCTCCCCAGCCACTTGGGCCACCTCCTCCGGGGGAATCCAAAGGCGTTCCCAGGCCAGCAGAGAAACATAGTCCCTGCAGCGTGTCCTGGGTCTTCCTCTTGGCCTCCTCCCGGTGGGAGAAAATTTTAAGATATGAATCTTAATCTGTGGAAAATACTGCTCTTTTGCTTAATTTCTTGCTTAGACTCAACTGAATTTAGAGAAGTTACAGAAACATCATGTGTGAAGTTTATTAAATTTACTTGATTCTGTCAACAACATAGAATCAGTTAAATGCAAATATGGCAGCCTGGGATGGGTTTCTTTACTAATATGAAAATGATCATGGAGGATGTTAAAGTCTGAGGAATTTTAAATGAGTGACGGGAACCAACAATGCCACCTGGAATTATCCCCCATTAAATAAATAGTAAACACAGGTTCGTTCTACTGCAAGAAGGAGACGAGATTCAAATAAATTTTACAAAATTTATTGGAGCGCAAAAATGATTCCAAAGACATTTAAAAATATGTAATATGTTTCAATTTGCAATATCCTAAAACAGAAAAATGGTCAGAATTTCTAAAACAGGTCTTTGGCTGAAGTTATCTTAAAATATCAGGGGACACTGAGGCTTACCAGTGGGGGAGGCTGTAGACAAGGGGAGGCTGTAGACAAGGGGACATCCAGTGAACATCCAGTGAACATCCAGTGAAGAAAAGGGCTCACCTTAAACACTACAAAATACAGCAAGCAAAAGAAAAGGGGTGCTCCAACAAAATAAACGCACAAAATGAGACACCACCACCAGGGGTCACCACTGCCACCACACGGAGCCTCAGTCCCTGAAAAACAAACTTCCATAAGAAAACAGTGCCATCACAATGCGTCAACAAATACACTTCTAGTGATTCACTCAGTCCATGTAATCAAAACCCCAAGCAGTAGGGCAAGGTTTGAGTTGATACTTTAGAATCTTTGTCCAACAGGTAAAACAGCAGCAAGCAGAATCATCAGGAGCTGTAAACTAGTAGGTTACAGCATAGTCGTGTGAGCAGGTTGGTAACTGAAGCTCTGCAGCTGTAACAGAACGCTGTATGAATGATTGCTTATAATGATTCTACTAGCACCGTTAGGCTAGCCCCTACCTTCTAGACATAACTCGAATCCACAAGTAGAAGCTAAACCAGAAACCGTTCTAAGCAGTGGAAGGAAGCAGATGTCATGATACACACAGTGTCGATAGACAGGTTAGAGACCTGTTTTTATACAGAAACCAAAATTGGCAATGTTAAAGTTGCACAGTACCATTTATGCTGCTATACACACATTTATACTCTTATGGTGGTGAGCTACATTATAGCCACAGAAGCAAGGTTGCCACACATCGGTGCCATAGGCCCTCTGACCACCGGCAGAAGGCACTGGGAGTGAAGTGTCTTGCCTAAGGACACAACAACAGAGATGGTCAGAATCAGAATCAAGTTTAATCGCCAAGTAGGTTTGCACATACAAGGAATTTGACTTGGTGTTGATGGTGCAGACAAAATAAGAATTCAATAACATAAAAGGAAATTGAATAAAATGGATATATATACAGAAGTTATATACACTCAGTAAACTATGCGTTAATGTAACGCAGAAGCTTGTAGACCTGAACGGGGGAGAAAGACAGTGTCCAGTGTCACAGGCGGCTTTTGGCCTTGTTCATAAGGCTGGTAGCAGATGGGAAAAAGCTGTTCTCATGGCGTGAGGTTTTGGTCCTGATGGACCGCAGCGTCCTGCCAGAGGGAAGTGTCTGAAATAGTCTATGACTGGGGTGCGAGGGATCAGCCACAATCTTCCCTGCATGCCTCAGAGTCCTGGAGGCGTACAGGTCCTGGAGAGATGGAAGATTGCAGCCAATCACCTTCTCTGCAGACCTTATGACACGCTGCAGTCTGCCCTTGTCCATGGCGGTGGCACCAGCGTACCAGATGGTGATGGAGGAGGTGAGGATGGACTCAATGATGGAGGAGTAGAACTGCACCATCATTGTCCTTGGCAGGTTGAATTTCTTCAGCTGCCGCAGGAAGTAATTCAGACTGTTTGAACTGGCAGCCCGTCAGTTACAGGACAAGCTCGCTAGATCCTTGCCCCACCATTGCCCCATCTTTATTCATTATGAACTAATTTCATTAAAGCTAAATGTATAGGCAATGAACAGACTCTTTGGGTATACCAAGTTTTATGCTTATGCTGTAGATATTTGGCTGATTTTGCTAGAAAGCACTAAACAAAGCCAGAACTTATTTACTCAACAAATCTGTACGGATCCGAACGGATCGGATTGTTTGGTGTGTTTCAGCCTTAAGCCTACAGTCGAAAAAGGATAAATATATATTGTTTTATGTTTTGTGTTACATAAAAAAAACACATAACACAAAACACTTATTTCATGTTTGGATATTAAAAATGGACAGACAGAATGATACACAGATTTAATTTGAGTATCCATCCATCCATTTTCTAACACATCTATCCCTTGTGGGGTCGCAAGGGGTGCTGGTGCCTATCTCCAACTGTCAATGGGCGAAAGGTGGGGTACACCTTGGACAGGTCACCAGTCTATCACAGTTCATTTCAGTACGATACATCATAATATTTTTTTAAAAAGTTCTCACACTCACCCCATGTCATGATTCTCATGTTCTGCCGCTGTTGTACATGAATCCTGGAAAAGGTTTGCGGACAAAGACAAAAATAGAGATTTCATTATTGAGAAACATAAAGGTTTAAAAGATATAGAAACTGATCAAATAAAATCACAGAAATGAATTGCAAACATTTGCCAAACATTATACCTGAACATTGGATGTTCAACTTTCAGAAGAAGTTCTTACAATGTCGTCTGCTAGTTGGATTGTTCCTTTTTAAAGTGAGGAAGCTGCGATAGTGCTAGGTTGGTGCACTGTTAGCGGAGTCCTGCGTGACACCCCAAAGCATGACTATAGCAGCTTTACGTTAGTCTCTCTGATAGCTCGCCTGATGCTTGTTACCTTGTTAATGACAATAGCTATGTTTACATGCGCAAAATTCGGATTTCAGGAGTGAACTAAAAGGCAGACCATGGAAAATTTATTTGGATTTAAAAAAAGGAAAGTATTCTGAATTCACCGTTTATATGGGCTCAAAATCAAATGATCTGATCATGATGTATGTTTACTTGCACCAAACTTTATTCAAAATAGAAACTCTGACATTCACAGAGTTGTTAAATTTCAATAAAACAACCACAGATATTTAATAACATAATAATATAAATAGGTAAATTTATTCTTAATTTTGAAACATAATTAAGAACATAAATGTATACCTACAACTGTAACTAGTTCATTTTTGTAATAACATTAAACTTTAACAAATTCTCCGTCGACGGCATCAGCTGTATCGAAGAGACCTCATCTCAGCTGAAGATTCCTCATGTTGAAACACGTATTGGAAACGGTGGTCAAAGCTGAACACATCACTTGTACCCCTTTGGTCATTAGATCGACAGATGATATCCTAGGATTTTAATCAGGTTGAAAGTGCACACCCAAGAGGAAAACAAAGCAGTTCACCCCCTTTCCGTCGACAGACGAAGTGTGTCTTTTTCTGCTTTAGCCAAGCAGCTCACAAGGATCGATATTTGTCTGGACAGAATTCATTTAGAAAAGGTTTAATACCAATGTTTTTCTCTCCTGAAGGAGTTGTTGAACTGTTCTTGAATGTTTACATGCTATGATTATATCAGCTTATCACCTGCATTCCAGGTGTCATCAGCGCCAGGTTTATTCAGAAAGTTATTGTCAGGTTTCAATTCATCTTTTTCTTCTTCTTCTCTCTCTCTCTTTCTCTCTTTCTCTCTCTCCTGCTACTTTGGATTTTCACGCTGATTTAGTTTGAGCCATTCACTGGGTCAGTCTTTGTAGAAATTAGCCGACCCTCGGTGATACCATGTGCTTGTGGTGTCTAATAGAGGTGGGCAGATCGCTCCTAGTATTGATATCAATACCAACGCTGGTATTGAACAATACCTGTGTAAAAAGATAGATACTTTCTATTCTCACCCGCATGTACTGACTGCAGCAGATTCACAAAAGTCTCCTTGTCTGTGTCACAACACTGCTGCTCCTCTCCTCTTGTGGCTCAGTGGGCCAGCCAATCAGCACGCAGACTCAGCCTGGCCTGCCCACTCAGCTCTCTCTTCACTGGACACACAAACAACCATGCTGCTGCTCCTCAGATTTGGAGAGAGAGTGAGACCAGCGGAGCAGAAATACCATGGAGAAGAGGAAAAAAGCATCGTTTTGCTATATTTTAATGCTGTAAATGAAACAACGGCAAGCTGTATCATTTGTAAAAAGGCAGTTAAATACAGTGGGAACACATCACATTTGTTTAAGCACATTAAAAACCATGAACAAGAAAATGTCGAGCTACAGAAATGGAGAGAAGACAGAACTTCAATCATTGCCTGGCCCCTACAGATCCTCGACCCACAGACAGACGTCATTCACAGAGGCGTTTCAGTCCTCCAGTAAATATCCAGGTAGATAAAAGTGGTCTTTTTCAGCAGCAGTTCATGTTAACTTTCAAAGTAGATATTATATGTCATATGTTACTGGAGCCCACTCAGAAAGTGTAATTAAGACCTTGAAAGAACCCAGTACATTCATCCCATTAAAAAGTGTTATCTAAGATAAGATAGCATTACATAATCCTTTATTTATCCCATGGCGTGGAAATTTATAGAATAAAAGCAACAGGCAAGTGCACACAACACAAACAAAATTACATAGGGATTGAAAGATACCATATCATCTGAGGTGGATTAAAAAAAAATACTATGAACAGAACATTATTATTATTATTATTATTCAATTGTAATGATAAAGTAAAAATAACAAAAACACTAAAAGGTAAACAGTTTCATGATACATCAAGCTTAAATATAAAAAAGGATTGATTAAAAATTCCAGGTATCGGCCCACTTCTGGTGTCTAAACTGTAGCTGTGGTTTGCTCAGGGATTAGCTGTAGCTATTTGGAGCTGGTGGTTTAGCAGCTTAAGCTAACTCATAGTAGCCACTCGGCTAGTAGCAGGCCTTGCTTTGAGGCACCATCACATTTTTTTTTCCCATTTCAATGTTTACATCCTTTGCAACTGTTTTAATGGTAATTATGCAATGTTTAATTAAGCTAGGGTTAATTTAATTGAGAAAATTACTTAAAGGTTTCTGCAGCCCAATTTTATAATTTTTCTTTTTACCTGTTTATTTTTCTCTTTTATGTTGTTATTGCTTTTATTTTCATCCTTATGTTATGTGTGCGTATTCAGTAGTATTAGTGTGTTCAAGTAGTATTAATATTAAACATAATAATTGCTGTAACAGAGAATTAACAGAGTTTCGACTAGAGATAGTGGGAATCACCTTGACGCACCGCTCTGGCTCTGGAACCAGTCTCCTCGAGAGGGGCTGGACATTCTTCCACTCTGGAGTTGCCCCTGGTGAGAGGTGCTGAGCTGGGGTGGGCATACTTGTTACTCCTCATCTCGGTGCCTGCACATTGGGGTTCTCCCCGGTGAATGAGAGGGTGGCCTCCCTTCGTATTCGTGTGGGGGGATGGGTTCCGACTGTTGTTTGTGCTCATGCACCAAACGGCAGTTCAGATTACCCACCCTTTTTGGAGTCCTTGGAAGGGGTACTGGAGAGTGCCCCTCCTGGGGACTCCCTTGTTTTGCTGGGGGACTTCAACGCTCACATGGGCAATGACAGTGGGACCTGGAGGGGCGTGGTTGGGAGGAATGGCCTACCTGATCTGAACTTGAGTGGTGTTCTGTTGTTGGACTTCTGTGCTCATCATGGATTGTCCATCACAAACACCATGTTCAAGCATAAGGGTGTCCACATGTGCTCTTGGCACCAGGACACCCTAGGCCGCAGTTCAATGATCGACTTTGTTGTTGTTTCATCTGATCTGCGGCCGCATGTCTTGGACACTCGGGTGAAGAGAGGGGCAGAGCTCTCCACCGACCATTACCTGGTGGTGAGTTCCCCTGGATTGGCAGGCTGGGGTGCTGGTTCCCCTATTTAAAAAGGGGGACCGGAGGGTGTGTTCCAACTATAGAGGAATCACACTCTTAAGCCTCCCTGGTAAGGTCTATTCAGGGGTTCTGGAAATGAGGGTCCGTCGGATAGTCGAATCTCGGATTCAGGAAGAGCAGTGTGGTTTTCGTCCTGGGCGTGGAACACTGGACCAGCTCTACACCCTCAGCAGGATCCTGGAGGGTGCATGGGAGTTTGCCCAACCAGTGTACATGTGTTTTGTGGATCTGGAGAAGGCATTCGACCGTGTCCCCCAAGGGATCCTGTGGGGGGTACTCCGGGAGTATGGAGTACCGGGCCCTTTAATAAGGGCTGTCAGGTCTCTGTACGACCGGTGTCAGAATTTGGTCTGCATTGCCGGCAGTAAGTTGGACTTCCGGTGAGAGTTGGACTCCGCCAAGGTTGCCCTTTGTCACCGATTCTGTTCATAACTTTTATGGACAGAATTTCTAGGCGCAGCCAAGGTGTTGAGGGGATCCGTTTTGGTGGCCTTAGTTTTGCGTCTCTGCTATTCACGGATGACGTGGTCCTATTGGCTTCATCAGGTTGTGATCTACAGCTCTCACTAGAGTGGTTCGCAGCCGAGTGCGAAGCGGCCGGGATGAAAATCAGTGCCTCCAAATCCGAGACCATGGTCTTGAACCGGAAAAGGGTAGATTGCCTTCTCCGGATTAGGGACGATGTGCTGCCCCTAATGGAGGAGTTCAAGTATCTTGGGGTCTTGGTAACGAATGAGGGGAAGATGGAGCGGGAAATCGACAGGCGGATTGGTGCGCGTCTGCTATGAAGCGGGTGCTGTACCGTTCCGTTGTGGTGAAGAGAGAGCTGAGCCAAAAGGCAAAGCTCTCGATTTACCGGTCGATCTACGTTCCTACCCTCATCTATGGTCACAAACTTTGAGTCTTGACCGAAAGAATGAGATCCCGGATACAAGCGGCCGAAATTAGTTTTCTCCATAGCGTGTCTTGGCTCTCCCTTAGAGATAGGGTGAGGAGCTCAGTCATCTGGGGAGGACTCAGAGTAGAGCCGCTGCTCCTCCACGTTGAGAGGAGCCAGTTGAGGTGGCTCGGGCATCTGGTTAGGATGCCTCCTGGACGCCTCCTTGGTGAGGTTTTCCGGGCACGTCCCACCGGAAGGAGGCCCAGGGGAAGACCCAGGACACGCTGGAGGGACTATGTCTCCCGGCTGGCCTGGGAACGCCTTGAGATTCCCCCGGAGGAGCTTGCCCAAGTGGCCGGGGAGAGGGACGTCTGGGCCTCCCTACTGAAGCTCCTACCCCCGCGACACGACCCCGGATAAGCGGAAGAAAACGGACGGACGGACGGATAATTATTGGTTTAATAAATGTTAAATGTTTGTCATCTTTATCAGTGATCGACTTGTCTCTAAGAGTACGAATTATCCCCTCTTTTGGGTTAACAATACAAATACATAGGAGACATTATTTTCCTTTGCTTGTGGTTAATGATTAATGATTCCAACTTAAAGGTTATTAACATTTACTAATGGCAACTCTACTTCAGTCTTACAACTGACTAGACATCCATTTTTATGGCAAATAAGATCATTAATTGTTAAGTAATAAACCCAATTGGGCCGGTAGCCCTTAATCATAACCATTTTTTAAAAATGTCGAAATCCTTTGATTAGAATAACTTATTATCAATTATAATATTCAATTGTAATTATTAATGCAGTTTATAATCAATAAGGTTAAATTACACCACAGAAAAGCTACACAGCCCTGTCTTTCACAAGTCCTTTCCTTACTTTCCTTACTTTGTCGCTTCAATATCCCTAATCTACAGGACTGTCTCAGAAAATTAGAATATTGTGATAAAGTTCTTTATTTTCTGTAATGCAATTAAAAAACATGAAATGTCATACATTCTGGATTGATTACAAATCAACTGAAATATCGCAAGCCTTTTATTGTTTTAATATCGCTGATTATGGCGTACAGCTGAAGAAAACTCAAAAATCCTATCTCAAAATATTAGAATATTTCCTCAGACCAAGTAAAAAAAAAATATAACAGCAAAACAAAATCAAACATTTGAAAATGTCCATTAATGCACTCAATACTTGGTTGGGAATCCTTTTTCACAGATTACTGCATCAATGCGGCGTGGCATGGAGGCAATCAGCCTGTGGCATTGCTGAGGTGTTATGGATGCCCAGGATGCTTCAATAGCGGCCTTTAGCTCATTTGCATTGTTGGGTCTGGTGTCTTTCAGCTTCTTCTTCACAATACCCCACAAATTCTCTATGGGGTTCAGGTCAGGGGAATTGGCAGGCAAACCAAGGACAGTAATGCCATGGTCAGTACACCAGTTACTGGTGGTTTTGGCACTGTGGGCAGGTGCCAGATCATGCTGGAAAATGAAATCATCATCTCCATAGAGCTTTTCAGCAGATGGAAGCATGTAGTGCTCTAAAATGGTACACAGCTGCATTTACTCTGGACTTGATGAAACACAGTGGACCAACACCAGCATCTGACATGGCTCCCCAAACCATCGTTGACTGTGGGAACTTCACACTGGATTTCAAGCAACTTGGATTTTGCGCCTCTCCAGCCTTGACTACCAAATGACATACAAAACTTGCTTTCGTCTGAAAAGAGGACTTTGGACCACTCTGCAACTGTCCAGTGCTTCTTTTCCATAGCCCAAGTCAGACGCTTCTTCCGTTGTCTTGAGTTCAGAAGTGGCTTGACCATGGGAATACGGCTATTGTAGCCCATTTCCCGGACACATCTGTGAACAGTGGCTTTTGATACCTGGACTCCAGCTTCAGTCCACTGTCTTTGAAGCTCCCCCAAATTCTGGAAGCAGCTCTTCTTCACAATACTGTTAAGGCTGCGGTCACCTCTCTTGGTTGTGCAGCGTTTCCTGCCACATTTCCCCCTTCCAACACACTTTTTGTGAATGTGCTTTGAAACTGCACTCTGTGAACAGCCTGCTCTTTGAGAAATTTCTTTTTGTGTCTTACCCTTCTGATGGAGGGTGTCAATGATGGTCTTCTGGACAGCAGTCAGATCAGCAGTCTTCCCCATACTTGTGATTTAGTTTACTGAACCAAGCTGAGTGTTTTTCAAGGCTCAGGAAACCCTTGCAGGTGTTTCGAGTTAATTAGACGATTCAAGTGATTAGTTGAATAGCCTACTAGTATACTTTTTCACTATATTCTAATATTTTGAGATAGGATATTTGGGTTTCTTAAGCTGTAAGCCATAATCAGTGATATTAAAACAATAAAAGGCTTGCGATATTTCAGTTGATTTGTAATGAATCCAGAATGTATGACATTTCATGTTTTTTAATTGCATTACAGAAAATAAAGAACTTTATCACAATATTCTAATTTTCTGAGACAGTCCTGTATATCTGATCCCTCCATCCTATAGATATAGAAGCTTTTCCCCCTGTAGTGATGCTACAGTAAAAAGTGTTTGATAGGTCCATTTCCACCTTTTGAAGAATGTTGTGCATATGCAAACACCCAGGAAGGCATTTTTCAAAATTGTTAATTTAAAGCTGCACTAACATTATTTTAAAGATGCTTCAACATAAAAAGCCTGCGGGTGTGTGCATTCCATTGACTAAAGTGGAAGCTGAACATCAACTCTCTCACCAAGAAAGCCCAGCAGAAGATGTATTTCCTGCGGTAGCTGAAGAAATTCAACCTGCCGAGGACAATGATGGTGCCGTTAGACTCCTCCATCATTGAGTCCATCCTCACCTTCTCCATCACCTTTTGGTACGCTGGTGCCACTGCCAAGGACAAGGGCAGACTGCAGCATGTCATCTGGTCCTCAGAGAAGGTGATTGGCTGCAATCTTCCATCTCTCCAGGACCTGTACGCCTCCAGGACTCTGAGGCGTGCAGGGAAGATTGTGGCTGATCCCTCGCACCCCAGTCACAGACTATTTCAGTCACTTCCCTCTGGCAGGAGGCTGCGGTCCATCAGGACCAAAACCTCACGCCACGAGAACAGCTTTTTCCCATCTGCTACCAGCCGTATGAACAAGGCCAAGTGTCCGTGAAACTGGACACTGTCTCTCTCTCCCGTTCAGGACTTACAAGCTTCTGCGTTACATTAACGCACAGTTTACTGAGTGTATATAGCTTCGGTATATATATCCTTTTTACTTTTTATTTTACTGTATTCTTATTTTTTTGTCTGCACCATCAACACCAAGTCAAATTCCTTGTAAGTGCAAACCTACTTGGCAATTAAACTTGATTCTGATTCTGATCATGTAAAAGATAAAATGAAGACAGAAACATATATTTCTTTCCTTACAACAATGGAGTGTGACAATGTATTCTGTTTAGTTTTTAAACATCCACTTTACTGTCTTTGAATTTCATAACAGTGAATAACACACCTCTTCCTCTGTCCATCTGTTTAAATACACTGCACTGCTGAGTTATCTCAACCTCACAGAATTTATACAGAAAACTAAATTCTTCACTTTCCATTGACATCAGATGTAAATGCATTGTGACTCTCGCTGTGTTCTATATGCACCCAGGTACATAATCGTCAATTTAACAGGTTGAATATGTCATAAAGCCTAAACTACTGGTGTGTTGATAGAAAAGCGGGGGCTGGGAGCTGTAGTTGCAAGCCACAGAGCAGAGACCATTCTGGAGACATTAAAAACTTTCAACTCAATCAATGTTTAGAATAAAGCTGTATTAATCTAACAAAAACAGTTCTGCAAGACGTATATGGATAACAAACGAGTTGATATTTGGAATATAACAAAACGTTGCTCCGTTGGAAATATTTTAAAAAGTTTCGTCGTCGATTTTTTTTTTTTTTTTTTTTTTTTTTTTCAGATAAAACGCTGAGCTGAGTGAACGCTGGCACGACTTGCTGCCGCTGCTCGCCGGAATTTTTGTATTTGCTGCTCCCTAACGGACAGTGCAATTGTTTTTTACTGAGAACACGGCCACGATTCATCGGCACTACAGGTTGTGTGCGTCCCAACTAGGCTACTATCGGTAGCTCACCTGTCCTGCCCCGTTTTCAGCCTCACCTGACGTTTTTTAATAATGTGGACCGACAGGACATACATCCTGCTTGTCTGCATCTGGATATTTCTACTGCCCGCTCACCTGCAAGTGGCGGGTTTGCTGCAGTATTCAGCCGCTGACCTGCTCCGGCTCCGCTGTCACTCGCCCGGACCTGCGCCCGAGGCACTCCACCTTCACCCGGACATCACCTTCCAGCCACGCCGGAGATACATCCACCGAGGATCTCGCCGGATTTCCCACCACAACGGTTCAACAGCAATAAAATCCATCTGGTCCAGCTCCCGACGGGGGATTCGTCGCCCTCCATGCTCCACCAGCCGGGCTGTCGACCACAGCGTGTTAGCCCGCCTAGCTCGGTCGGCTAGCACCACCACCAGCTGCAACAACACTGCACTCAACTTTGCTCTGCTTAACATCCGCTCACTGACAAGCAAGGGACATCTCATTCAGGACCTCATCACTGACCATAAACTGGACTTTCTCTGTTTAACCGAGACCTGGCAACAGCCCCAAGAATACTCTCAGCTCAACGATTCCACTCCTAATGGGTTTGTTTACATCTCTCAACCCCGTGGTTCCGGGCGCGGAGGAGGTCTCGCGATAATTCATCGCGAGAATTGGAAAGTCTCGCCGGTATCTGCGCCAGTCTCAAGCACGTTTGAATCCACAGTCTGCAAGCTGTCTGGCCCAACTCCAACCATCATTGCTGCTGTCTACCGCCCCCCCAAAACCGAATAGTGCCTTTTTAACAGAGTTTGCCGATTTTCTCACCCACCTATCCTCTCTATCACCAAACTTAATCCTACTGGGTGATTTCAATATCCACATGGACAATACCAATTTGCCTCTCACCAAAGACTTTACTTCCTGCCTAGAGAGTTTTGGATGTCAGCAATACACCACTACCCCCACACACTCCAAAGGACATATTCTGGATTTAATCTGCTGCTCTGGCGTCATCCCTCACAACATAACAGCTGATGAACTCCCCATAACTGACCATTTTCTCCTCTCATTTGAAGTGAATATTACCCTCTCTATCTCTAAAACATCCCGCCTCATATCCTTCCGGAACATAAAGAACATTGATCCCTCCACCCTTATCTCAAGTATCCACTCTTCCTGCCTCCTTGACTTCAATAATCTGCTAACCCCTGATGACCTGGTCATCCACTACAACACTGGTCTCCATAATATCCTTGACTCGCTTGCTCCACTAAAAAATAGATTTGTTTCTTTTTCCGTCTCCGCCCCCTGGTACACCCCAAATCTCCGACGCATGAAAACCAAAGGACGGCAACTCGAAAGACTTTATAGAAAAACTGGTCTCACTATACACAAAGAAATGTACAATAATCACATTATTCACTATAAGGACTCCATTGCCAGCACTAAATCACAGTATTACTCGAGCTTAATCACTGCCAATCAACATAACTCTAAGTCACTTTTCTCTATACTCAATAATACTATCAAACCCAAGGACTCTTTCCCCCCGCACCTTTATACAACCTCCTTCTGCAATGACATCATGTCATACTTCACAGGAAAAATCAAGAACATTCACCAAAACCTTGGATCAACGGCTCATCTCAGCACCTCACCAGATCTTCCCTCGCCTACACAGTCGCTCTCCTCCTTCCATCTTCCCACTGTCTCGGAAATCACAGAGCTCATTCGGAAATCCAAACCATCCACCTGTCAACTGGACCCCTTCCCAACACAACTTGTCAAAACCTGCCTCCCCTCTCTGGTTCCCCTCATCTCCGCTATCATCCACACCTCCCTCACCACTGGAACTGTCCCTACACTTCTCAAAACTGCTGCCATCACTCCGATTGTAAAAAAACCTGGTGCCGACCCGATCAACTTCAACAACCTCCGTCCTATCTCCAATTTACCCTTCATTTCCAAAATTCTTGAAAAAACAGTTGCCTCCCAGCTCCATACTCACCTATCTGCCAACAGCCTGTATGAAGAATTTCAGTCTGGTTTCCGGCCACTCCATAGCACTGAAACAGCACTCATCAAAATCACCAATGACCTCCTCATGGCATCTGATTCTGGACTACTCACCATCCTCATCCTCCTCGACCTGAGTGCAGCCTTTGACACCATCTGTCACACCACTCTCCTCAGTAGGCTTTCTTCCATTGGCATCACTAACACTCCGTTGGACTGGTTTATTTCCTACTTCTCTGACCGCACTCAGTACATTCAACTGAAGACCCTCAAATCCACCCCCTCCCCCCTCACCTCAGGCGTGCCCCAGGGCTCTGTACTCGGGCCCCTCCTCTTCATCATCTACCTCCTTCCCCTTGGCAATATCTTCCGCAAATTTAACATCCAATTCCATTGCTATGCTGATGACACCCAGCTCTACCTCTCCACACAACCATCGTCCTCTCTTCCCCCCACCTCCCTCACAAATTGCATCTGTGAAATAAAAGCCTGGTTCACCAAAAACTTCCTTCAATTAAACAGTAGTAAAACTGAGGTTCTCCTCATCGGCACCAAATCAACTCTTTCCAAAACTGACAGTTTCCCACTTGTTATTGACAGTTCCTCCATCTCCCCCTGCCCCCAGGTTAAGAGTCTGGGTGTCATCCTCGATAGCACCCTATCTTTTCAATCCCATATCAATAACATTACCCGGTCTGCCTACTTTCACTTAAGAAACATCAACCGCCTCCGTCCCTCCCTTACCCCACACACTGCTGCCATACTTGTGCACAGCCTTGTCACCTCCCGACTGGATTACTGCAACTCTCTCCTCTTCGGCCTTCCTCAGAAATCACTCCATAAACTACAACTGGTCCAGAACTCAGCTGCTCGCATCATAACAAGAACTCCCTCTATCCACCACATCACCCCGGTCCTCCAACAGCTTCACTGGCTCCCCGTGCAGTTCCGCATTCAATATAAAATTCTCATGGTGACATTCAAGGCCCTTCACCACCTAGCCCCCTCTTATCTGTCAGGCCTCCTGCACATTCCCACCCCCTCCCGTGCTCTTAGATCCTCATCTGCTTTACACCTGTCTGTCCCTTCCGCCCGTCTCACCACCATGGGGAGCAGAGCATTCAGCCGCTCTGCCCCCCGCCTCTGGAACTCTCTACCACCCCTACTTAGAAACACGGACTCACTTCAAAATTTTAAATCACAACTCAAAACTCATCTGTTTAAGACCGCCTATTCTCTTTAATTATCAATTTCCCTGTCCCAGCCTCGGTATTTATTTATTTTTTATTTATTTTTTAAATGTTTTTTGTTTTGATTCTGTTCCTGACATTCTGTTTTTTACCCTTCTGTACGGCGACCTTGAGTGTCTAGAAAGGCGCCTTTTAAATAAAATGTATTATTATTATATTATTATTATATAGTTGTACTGAGCAAGGCACGATCCCACAACAGGGCAGCCATGCAAATCTAGGCAGGTAAGTGCTTTTCAGCAAAAACTCCAGCTGCTGTCATCAAAAACGAGCCAGTCGCAAAACTTGCCATTGCTACTTATTTTCCATGTGTCATTAAAATAATGCTGTTTAACTTTGGGTTTTTCCTGAGAAACTTTTTTTGTCTGCTGTCTTAACACGACCATAACTTCCCATTGCAAAAGTTACTGCTTAGTTTTTCTTCTGTTACTGTCTGAATACATTTATAACAGACTAGCAGCAATTTGGGCACACTGATGCCCCCAACAGATCAGTTATACAAGTTCAAAGCTGTGTTTTCTGCAAACCCACCACTTTGGGTGGTTGATTCTTCAATCTTACCTGTCACTTCATAAATTTACCCTCATTTGGCCAGTGGTGGGCGTGAATTTCCACCTCTGGTATTGCTCTAACATAACCCTGGATCATTGAATTGTAGGTATGTAAGATGATATAATAAAGGTTTAGTTTCCTGGCAGAAATACATGTAATCAGATCATCTAATGTACAAACTATAAATGTGTTTTACTGTCTTATAAAATAACTGTCAGCTGTGAGCAGCATTTGAAACATGTTCTTTATATAGTGGCCTAAAAAGTACTTTGAATGTTCTTTCTTTGATGTGCTTTGTGTTTGTGTATCTGACAGGGCTTTTCCACATTTGCTGTGTGTCTGAGTGTTTTACCATCTGGTCTGGTATATTTTAGCTCTTCATCAGTGTTTTGTTGGCTCTGCCTCATCTTTGGAAATTCCAGCTACTTGGCTGTTTGTGTTAGCTGTCAATCCTGCAGAGAAGAAGCCTGTTGGTTAAATCTTTTCATTAAAAAAATTCTAGTTGAAAAGAGTTATGTTCTCGTGATCCATAAACACCTTCTGGATTTGTGACACCCCTTCAGAAGACTTTCTGTAAACAAATGATGAAACCAGGCATTTTGAGAAACGTTTTACTTTAATGTGTACATTAATTTGACCATGTCCCTCATATGCCTCGATAATTTAGATAAAAAAATGTCAATGCAATGTAAACAGCTACGACAAACAGAAAACATTGTTTTAAAGCTCATTCCTTACCTTTGAAATGATAGTTTAACAAAAAAAAGTTTACCTTCACCCTGTCCCCAGACAATTAATCACCCTGTCCCCCAGACAATTAAACTCAAACCTTTTTAGCAGACATATGACCACCTATGATTTACCAGTATTTCTATGATTCAGCTTGCTTTTATGATTTCAAGTGTTTTTTTATTGACATGTTTAATGACCACTTTGGGTAATGCTGGCCTAGTGGTTAGAGCAGTGTGGTTGTGTTGTGAGGAACGCAACAACAACCTGGTTTTATCCCTGCAGACTTCAACCATGGGTTCCTGAGTAAGGCCCTAAAACTAGGTTTACATTGAACAGGGCGCAAGGGTGCACACACCAAAATTGAGGCAATCATACCTTCCCCGCCCTGAGAGTCCTTAGAATCTTCACTCGACTCATCAACAGGCTCTAATGGAGTTTTCAACAAACTGCGACGATTTTGTCTCAGAACTTGTCCATCTTCCGTTTTCACTTCAAATGAATATGGAGCTACTTCTTGCAGAATAGTTGCTTTAGTACTCCATCCCTCATCATCCTGAATCCTTACTGGGTCCTTGTATGACAGTGGGGGTACAATCTTAGCTGATCTGTCATAATATGAGTTTTGTTTTACTTTCTGCTTTGGTAACTTGTACTCCAACTTTGACGATTTCTTTGCACCTTGTTCATTACTGTCATAACTTGGCAGAGTTGTACGAATCTTTCGATTCATCAAACGTTCAGCAGGTGAAAATCCACATTGCACTGGTGATGATCTGTAGATTAATAAAGCTAAATATGGGTCAGAGTTACTATCTGCAGCTTTCTTCAGAAGTTGCTTAAGAATATGAACTTCTTTCCCCGCTTTTCATTCGATTGTGCATAATGAGGACTTGATGTTACATGCTTAAAATCAAACTTTTGCCATTCTCTGCTACTAAAACATGGTCCATTGTCACTGACTAAAATTTGTGGAATGCCATTCCTTGCAAAGATTGATTTAGAATGTGTTATGACTAGGGCTGGGCAACGATTAAAATATTTAATCGTGATTAATCGCCCTGATTAATCGCCCTGATTAATCGCGATTAATCGCATTGTATTTACAAACTCCAAGAATGAATTCAAAAGTAGTGTAAAGAGCACTTTTATTTTAATGTTCTGCTGCCATATGAACAAAAGTGTTGTAACATTTGTAGCACTTATTTTATACTGGATATTTTCAACCCATCTATTGAATTTAGTGCACTAGTTGATCTTTTCTTCATAAGAGAACAGCAAGCACTTCAGCCAAAATATGGCCTTTTTTGACCTGCTGTATATTAGCCAGTCCCTAAGCTTGATGTATCATGAAACTGTTGACCTTTTGGGTTTTGTGGTTTTTATTTTATTATTACAATTAAATAATAATAATAATAATAATAATAATAATAATAATAATAATAATGTTATGTTCAGTGTTTTTTCGCTAATCCACCTCTTATATATTTTAATCCTTATGTAATTTTGTCTGTGTTGTGTGCACCTGCCTGTTGCTTTAATCCTATAAATTTCCCCGTTGTGGGATAAAAAAAGGATTAGCTAATGTTATCTTATCTTAAATAACACTTTTTAATATATGTACTGGGTTCTTTCAAGGTCTTAATTACATGTTATGTGTGGGCTCCAGTAACATCCATCCATCCATCCATCCATCCATCCATCCATCCATCCATCCAATCATACATCCATCCATCCATCCATCCATCCACTGATCTACCTAGATGTTCCCTGGAGGACTGAAATGCCTCAGTCAGAGACGTCTGTGGGTCTGTCGGGGCAGTGACAGAAGTTTCGTCTCCTCTCTCCGTTTCTGGGGCTCGACGTTTTCATGTTTTTTCACGTGCTTAGATAAATTTGTTGTGTTTCCACTGAAATGAACCGGCTTTTTACAAAACATACAGCTTGATTTCATTTACGGTATTAAAATAAAGCCAAACGGTGCTACTTCCCCTGTTCATGTTTTTTCGCTGCTGCGGTCTCTCTCAGCTGTTTGTGTGTTAAGTTTGTGTGAGAGCTGAGTGGGCGGGCCAGGCTGAGCCTGCGTGCTGATTGGCTGGCGCCGCTGAGCCATGTACGAGAGGGGAGGGGGAGCGGGAGAGTGCTGCCGTGACAGCGCGTTGCAGTCAGCGCGCGTGCTGACTGACACTGACTGAAAGCATGTGAGCAACATGCGTTAATGCGCGATAAAATAAATATCGCCGTTAATAGTCTAATGAATTAACGCAAAATTAACGCGTTAACTTGCCCAGCCCTAGTTATGACACAATTTGATGACATATTAGCTAACAGATCCATCTCCGGATAGTTTGAATAGTAATCAAAGATCACTAAATAGTCTTTACCTTTAAAATGAAACAAATCCATTCCCACTTTCAGCCATGGTGATGTTGGAATGTCATTTATTATCATAGGTTCTTTGCTCTGTTTGTTTCTAAATGTCTGACATATTTCACATTTGCTTATTAGCACCTCAATATCCTTATTTAGTCCAGGCCAGAAAACTTCTTTTACATTTTTCAATGCTTAGGTGACCCTCATGAATCGGCTGTGGAATGTACTGTCTTAACTCTTGTGGAATCACAATTCTGTTGTTTTTCAGTAACAGTCCATTCACTACGCTTTAGCTTTAACATTGAAAAACTGTGAACATGAGCCTATTGGCCATCCTTCATCCATATTCTGTATGACCAACTGTAACTCTATATCCTTAGCTGTTGCCTCAACTATTTGATGTAACTTTCCATCTGACACAGGCAACACACTGGAACTGACTATTGTTGTACAGGAGTCTGTGAATGTTTGCCATCTTTGCACTCAAATTGGGAATGAATTTTTCTATAAAATTAAGCATGCCCATGAGGCGCAGGACATCCGTTATGTTGACAGGCGGTGGCATCTTCAAGATGGCTTGTATTTTATCTTTATCAAGCTCTCCGGTGGTTTCTGCTCTATGGTCTGCCTTTTAGTTCACTCCTGACACCATGTTATATTTGTGTTTGATAATGACCAGGCGTCTTGTATTGCTCATACACATTTATCTCCATAAGTCTCTTTTCATGGATCTCTTTTCATGGGTCTCATCACCCAGGTTTCTCACAGGTGTGTCACAAAGACTCTCTCTTTCTGTTGTTCTATTTTTTACATTTGTGCATTCACATAAACTCATGATCGCCACCTAGTGGACCTAAACATAATTCATTCAATGATCAAATGATGTTCTAGAAAAAGCTTCGTATGTCTCAGCCAACATTTCAGGAGCATTGTTGTAACTCGGCATCTCATAGATATCTTTCGTCTTTGCTCTCTCAAACAAATTTTTTTAATCACTGTCTTTTTATTGAGTTTTCTTTTTTTCCGTTTGTACATACAGTTTGTAAATACAAAAGAAGTATTTAACCAACACAGACATAAAATAAAATACAGAAAATTAATCCCTACAAAGTAATCCCATTTAGCCCACTCAGGTCACTACCCAGTAGGTCTAAACACTACATTCCTATCCCTGACAGAAATGAAACACATTTGAATAAAATTAATTAACTTTTTTAATCTGGAGCATTATTGTAAGTTTTGGAATGAGTCAAGAAAAGGCCCCCATGTTTCTTCAAATTTACCAGTTGAGTGTTGAAGAGAACACTTAATTCTTTCCAGTTTCAGACATGATGGTGATCAAACAAATTTTTAAATGTGAGATAACCTGAATAAATGAAAAATGCTGTTTTCAAATGATGATTTCATTTATTATTGATAAAGCTATCCAAACCAACTTGGCTCTATGCAAAAACGTTATTGTCCATTATACCTGTGTAATCTGTGTGACACGCAATGCTTCAACAAGGGCTACTTAGATTAGTTGGTTTATGCATATGCACCTATTAATCTGTGGGAAATAGTGAGTGGGAAATAGTGTTCACTCAGCTGTGCCCAGGATGGGTAGGTTTTTTCTGTCGTGAGTCAAGCAAAGAATAAAGATGAATCAAGAATCTTTTTTTGTCACCATGTTTTACCACGGTGAAATTACCTTTGAGGCATACACTGGTTTAGGATACACACAAATAACATGACACATCCACAACAGACTTAGTGTACAGTTTTTCCCCCAATCTTATCTTCCTGCTTAGGAAGATAAGAAGAGCCTACGACTTCGAAGAAAATTAAAGCTTTTTATAGACAATACCAGGAGTTCTACTTGATATTGTAACATACACGAACTGAACCCAATATTAAAAACAAACAGGTCAGTGACGTTTATGAAGTTTATTTAAAAACAGGTACTAGGCTCGACTTCTCGGGCCGCGGTGGCTTGCGCTTGGACTGGTAATCCCCTGAGGCAGAGACAACAGGTTACTGATCAGCGAGAGGTGACGGGCTAAAGTGAGGAAGTCTGGATCACTAACCTGATGGCGGGGTTCCAGAGCCAGGAGAGCCGGCTGTGAGGCAGGCGAAAAGGTCCGGGGGCGGAGGTCCGTCTGCAGACTGGGATGGTGGGGCTGAAGCCGTTGAGCGGCTGACAGGCAGGCAGTCCGTTCGGGGGCTTTCGCGAGCAATGTCCAAAAGAGGTCTGAGTTCGGTGTCAGAGATTCAACAGCGGTACAGAGGGGAGATCCGACAATCGGGTCCAGGTTTGGTCCGGTTTCGGTAACTGGCGGGCTCAGAGAGTAAAGGGATTAGGAGGGTTCCAGTACTCACAGGCAGGAGGGTCAGGCTCACAGGCAGGCAGTCCAGGATAAACAGAGTCCGAAGTCCAGAGACAGATCCGATCAAGTTTCCAGCCGGGGAGACAGAGGCAGACAGGCAGGATCAGTAATAGAAAGCAGATCAGGTCAGGTTTCTTGGCAGGCAGATAGAATCAGAACGGGATCGGGTGGTCGGGTAACAGACAGGCAGGCAGAATCAGAATGGCTGGAATGTTCTTACCGGGATGGCTTAAGACAATCTGGCACTGATGACTGGTCTGAAGGCTGCTTATATGGTGGAGGAAATAGGTGGAACCGGTGAATGCTGATGATAGCAGGCGGAGTGGAGCTGAGCAGGTGTGCTAAGTAAATGATCAGACCAGCGTCAGTGCCGAGATCATCACAGAAATATGGATTTATTGCGACAGGTGATTCCCACAGACCAAGGCCTCTCTGCGTAATATGTGGCCCTCTCCCTCTCTAATGAGGGGATGAAGCCTTCAAAACTGCTTCGCCACTTGGAGACCAAGCATCAGGAATTAAAAGACAAGCCCCTGGAGTATTTTGAAAGAAAAAAACAGGAACACGAAGGACAGAAAAATTACTGCCGGCCACCACATCAATAAATGCACTGAGGGCGTCATACTTGGTGGCTAACCGTATTGTTAAGGCTAAAAAGCCATTCAATATTGGAGAAGAATTGATATTGACCTCCACTAAAGTAATTTGCCGTGAACATCTAGGAGAGGCTGCTGTTAAAAAGATAGCACAGGTGCCTCTGTCTGCTAGTACCGTGACTCGGCGCATTGAGGAAATAGTCAAAGACATTGAGAAACAATTGTTTGAGAGGATTAACACATCACCTTGGTATGCACTCCAGGTTGATGACTCAACAGATGTTTCATCCTTCATGAATCTCAAGTAATGAGGTAATGTAAATGTTGTGTAGTGATCTTGAGGCTTCATTTACAGTAATGTGCAACTTGATTCTCTTCCTGAGAATAAGAGTGTGCAAATACGCAATAACAGTAGTGTGATTGTAACATGATGGACTAAAAACTTCATCATATGGCAATAGGCAAGGCAAGGCAAATTTATTTGCATAGCACATTTCAGTACAAAGACAATACAAAGTGCTTTACATGATTAAAATATAGGAAAATCAAACAGAATAAAGGCAAGTTGTAATAAAATATAGAAACAAAATAAAACATGGAAAAATAGAAACTAAAAGCAAATATTAAAAACAGTTGGACTACAAAGTTAAACTAATGATTTTTCATTAAATCAGTTCAACTAGAACAGTCGAAGGCAATCCTAAACAAATGTGTTCTTAATCTTGATTTAAAGGCACTCAGGCTTCCAGCACTTTTACAGTTTTCTGGAAGTTTGTTCCAGAGAAGTGGAGCATAGGAACTAAATGCTGCTTCTCCGTGTTTGGTTCTGGTTCTAGGTATGCAGAGTAGGCTGGAGCCAGATGACCTTAGTGGTCTAGAGGGTTGATACACTGATAACAAGTCTGTGATATATTTTGATGCTAAGCCATTCAGGGATTTATAGACTGACATAAGTATTTTAAAGTATATTCTCTGAGATACAGGGAGCCAGTGTAAGGACTTTAGAACTGGGGTGATGTGCTCTACCTTTTTAGTCTTAGTGAGGACGCGGGCAGCAGCATTCTGGATCAGCTGGAGCTGTCTGATCCACTTTTTAAACAGACCTGTGAAAACACTGTTGCAGTAATTAATTTGACTAAAAATAAATGCATGGATTAGTTTTTCCAGATCCTGCTGTGACATTAGTCCTTTAATCCTAGAAATGTTGTTCGGGTGATAGAAGGCCAACCTTGTAATTTAGTCCTCACAGCTCTTGGAAAGAAGCTGTTTCTGAGTTTATTAGTTCTGGATTTGATGCTTCTGAAGTGTTTACCTGATGGAAGTGGGGCAAACAGTGCATTGCCCGGGTGGGTGTGGTCAGCAGAGATGTGTCTGGCCCTTCTTTGGGCTCATGCTGCATAAACTGAGTCCAAATCCTGTAGCCGACATCTCGCAATCCCCTGCGCTGTCCTCACCACCAGCTGTCCTTCCTGTCCTGCTTTGTGCAGCTCCCATACTACACGGTCATGCTGAGACATGAAACACTTTCTATTGAGGCAATGTAAAGGTTTTTTAGCAGTTTAGTCCACTAAGCTGCTAAAAAAAACCTTTACATTGCCTCAGTCCAGTTCATTTAAAGTCCAGTTCTGAGGAGGAAAAGCTGTTGTTGGTCCTTCTTTACCAGGTGGGAGGTGTTTACCAGGAGAGGTTGGAGGAGATGTGAATGCCCAGGAATCTAATCCTGTCCACACACTCCACCACCACAAAGGAGAGTGTGTTTGGTCTTCCTGGAGCTCCTGTAGTCCACTATGACCTCCTTGGTCTTACTGGTGTTAAGGAGGAGGTTGTGCCTAGAGCACCACAGTGTCAGATTGTCAGCCTCATCTCTGTAGTGGGTCTCATCATTGTTGGAGATGAGACCCACCACAGTGGGATAGTCTGCAATTTCACCCCTGTGTTTGTGGGGTGTATAGTACTGGGAGTAAAGGTGAAGTGAGCAGGGCTGAGGACACAGCCCTGCAGCGTGCCAATGTTAAGGCATGTACATCTCCAGTGTCACCAATTGTGGCCAATCTTTGCATTAAAGACATGGAAAAGAGAGCCTTGGACTCTTTCAGAGGAACACCACCAAGCCACTGGTTCAGATATGTGGACGCCATATCGGTCAAAATCCAGGCATAGAGGTAGAAGCTTTCACCAGAGAACATTTACTCAGTGGACAACAACAACAAGTTTACCAGAAATGATGCTGGCAAGAACAAGCTGCCTTTTCTGGACTGCTTGGTGAGCACGGAAAGAGATGGATGCCTCAACATTGAAGTCTACAGGAAACCTACTCACACAGACCAATATCTTCTTTTTTATTCTCACCACCCACTGGAACACAAACTTTTAGTCATCAGAACCTTAAACCATGGAGACAAACATGTCCCCACTTGGACAGAAGGGAAGAACAAGGAACAGAAACATGTCAAAGATGCTCTCCAAAGCTGTGGATACCCTAACTGGGCTTTTGTCAAATCAGCAAGGAAATCCAAAAGACATGTCGCAGAACAGAACGTGGAGAACAAGCACAAAAACACTGTCATCCCATATGTTGCTAGAGTCTCTGAAAAACTCAGGAGGATTTTCTCTAAACACAAGATCCCATTACATTTCAAACCCAACAGGACCCTCAGGCAGAGGCTGGTCCATCCTAAGGGCAAAACCCACAAGCCTAAGATAAGCGGAGTGGCATATGCAGTTCAGTACAGTGAGGAATGTTCTGATTTTTATATTGGCGAAACCAAGCAACCTCTCCACAGATGTATGGCTCAACACAGGAGAGCTACCTCCTCAGGATAAGACTCAGCTGTCCACCTGCACCTCATGGACAACAGACACTCTTTTGAGGACAGATGATTTGAGAGGGGTAAAGAAAGCCATTTACGTAAAGTGGTAAAAACAACTTTAAACATAGCAGGAGGGCTCAGGTTTTAACTATCAGAAACTTAAAACACAGCAATGGGTTTCCTGCCAAGTTTCACTCCAAAAAAGATATATATTTTGTGTCACTCATCTCAGAAAGATAAACTCATATTAATTAACATTAATGTCCCATCAATACGTGAAACCCTTGTGGAGATAACCTTTGTTATAACAAAAAAACACACTCGACAATGACATGGAGCTATTCCCTTAGCCCTTTGTTTTAAATGTGTAACGTATCACACATTTCCCAATAAACCATTTAAACTCTCCCTTTGGGTTTCTCTGTCCAACCTATCAGCGCCTTGTGTGAGTTCGGTCCACTTTGGTCATCCAAGGAAGGCAGCGAAAAGCAGGAAAAGTTGTTGGTCTGTTCACGGCGGGCTAGTGGCTTAGCAGCTCTGTAGCCTAGCAACATGTGTTCAGGATCGGAGGCCCGATGTCCTGCAGACAGCCCGACCGGTTGCAGTCCCGATTTAAGCAGGTTCTCGTCAGCATGCCGAAACAGGTTGCTTTGTCGGCTTTCCAGCTCCATCTGGGGTTCACTTCCCTGTAAAGGCTGACAAAAATAAACTTTTGCCACTGGTTTGCGCAGAAGTCCAATTGCAACTTAGCTTCGATGAGTGTGTTGTTTCTCCGGATTCAGTCGCGTCATCCGCTTTGCAGAGGAGGACAATGACCCCCCCCACCCCTTTCGCTTGGTCACTCCACTGAGACAGGCAGATTAATTCCACAGAATGGCTGTTCAGATCGGTTTGTGAGCTTTTGGGGCCTTGAGGCTCTCATCGTTCAGCCCGCCTCTCCTCTCCCTTTTGTCTCAGGGAGGGAGGAGGTGACGGCTGGTAGCTTTGTCCTGGAGAAGTGTGGTCTGAGAGAATGGTGGTCAGAAGTGAGGGTCTGGTCTTTTGTCTGTGTGGGTGGTTTACAGAAGCACCCTGCTGAAAGAGAGGCCGTCCTTGCCTGGAATTCTCCTCTGTGGCTGTGAGGAAGTTCTTTGCGTAAAGTGCATTTTGATTCCTTCCCCATCGTACATGTTAAAAATGAACACAATTTAGCCATGGTGTGATGGCACTACATGCTTTATGTAGTTAATGTACCAGCTTCTAAATCTGAGTCTGACTCACAATTCACACCGCAAAATAGAAACATGAAGAAGTTTAATTTGATTTGTGTCCAATGACGGACAAGAGAGAGAGAGAGAGAGAGAGAGAGAGAGAGAGAGAGAGAGAGACCAACTGGTAGAGTGGCACAACTGGTAGAGTGGCACAGAGTAACAATAACAGAGCACTCCATAAAGAAGTTATTAATCAGAGAAATAAAAAGTTAATTCCTGGTTGTTTTACAAAGGTTATATTGAGCAGATCAATACGCCCATAGCAACACACTTCAGCTCCCCGCAGCCCCCACTGCCGGTTGCCAGTTTCTCTGTTCTGGTCTGTATATGCGCTAAAACTGGCTCTTTAAAATAAACTGCACCTATCTGAATCACAATGAAAATTGTTACAGACCTGTGCGTGAGCATAGTCAAGAAACCACATCTAGCACCAATTTTCCCCCAGCAGCAGCGGTGGCAGCTGTGGTGTGGGTGTGTCATGCGCATCAGTGGTTGTAATCCAATTCAATTCAATTTTATTTATATAGCACCAATTCATGAAACATGTCATCTCAAGGCACTTTCCAAAGTCAAATTCAATCAGATTATACAGACTGGATCAGAATATACAGATTGGTCAAAACATTTCCTATATAAGGGAACCCAATTGATTGCATCAAAGTCTTGACAAGCAGCATTCACTCCTCCTGAAAAAGTGTAGAACCACAGGGAGAGTTGTCTGCATTGTCCATGGCTTTGCAGCAATCCCTCATACCGAGCAAGCATGAAGCGACAGTGTAAAGAAAAACTCCCCATTAACGGGAAGGAAAACCTCCAGCAGAACCGGGCTCAGTATGAGCCTTCATCTGCCTCGACCTACTGGGGGTTAGAGAAGACAGAGAAGACACAACAAGAGAGACAAACAAGCACAGAAGCACACATTGATCCAGTAATCTGTTCTATATTAGATGGTAATAGCGGGTGATCTGTCTTCCCTGGATGATGACAAAGCTAACAGATCGCTAGATCAGGTGTGCCTGCTATGAAGAAAAAAAGAGAGAACAAAAAGTTAAAAGCTGAAACGACAACAAGCAATGCAAATTGGAGAACAGTAGAACTCAGTAGAGTGAGAAAAATAGACCCTGATGACCTCCAGCAGCCTAAACCTATAGCAGCATAACTATAGCGATAGCTCAGGGTAACATCAGCCACTCTAACTATAACCTTTGTCAAAAAGGAAAGTTTTAAGCTTAGTCTTAAAAGTAGACACGGTGTTTGCCTCACGGACCAAGACTGGGAGTTGGTTCCACAGGAGAGGAGCCTGATAACAAAAGGATCTGCCTCCCATTCTACTTTTAGAGACTCTAGGAACCACCAGTAGACCTGTAGTCTGAGAGCGAAGTGCTCTGTAAGGAACACATGGGGTAATCAGAGCTCTGATATATGATGGAGCTTGATTATTAAGGGCTTTATACGAAATAAGAAGAATTTTAAATTCTATTCTTGATTTAACAGGAAGCCAATTAAGGGAAGTTAAAATTGGAGAAATGTGATCCCTCATGTTGATTTTCATCAGAACTCTTGCTGCAGAATATTGGATCAGCTGAAGACTTTGAACTGCATTTTGTGGACTTCCTGATAGTAAAGAATTATAGTCCAGCTTTGAAGTAACAAATGCAAGGACTAGTTTTTCAGCATCACCCCTGGACATAATATTTATAATTTTGGCAATATTCCAGAGGTGAAAAAAGGAAACTCTGGAAACCTGTTTAATATGGGATTTAAATGACATGTCTTGATCAAAAATAACACCAAGATTTTTTACTTTATTACCAGAGGCCAGGTTAATGCCATCCAGATAAAGTGATTGATTAAGAAGTTTATTTTTTGAGGACTCTGGTCCAAAGATTACAACTTCTGTCTTGTCAGACTTTAAATGCAGGAAATTTAAAGTCATCCAGCTTTTGATGTCATCAAGACATACCTGTGGTGTAAGTAATTGATTGGATTCATCAGGATTTATGGATAACTATAGCTGAGTGTCATCAGCATAACAGTGGAAATTAATCCCATGCTGTCTGATAATTTTGCCAATCGGAAGCATATATACAGTAAAGAGAATTGGTCTAAGGACTGAAGATTTATTACTAACATGAACAAACTGAAATCTGTCAGACAGATAACATTTAAACCAGCCTAATGCTTTCCCCTTAATCCCTACAGTATGTTCAAGTCTTTGTAGGAGAATAGTGTGATCAACTGTATCAAATGCAGCACTGAGATCTAACAGGACAAGTACAGACACAAGTCCATTATCTGATGCCATGAGAATATCATTAGTGACCTTCACCAGAACTATTTCCATGAGCAGCACTGGACGCATTGCAAGTGGGAAATTGAGTGTGTGCTTCAGTGACTGAATGAAAGGTCTTTAATATAAAGATGAGTGTCTATGCATGTGTTTCATATGGCCTTGGTTGCAGCAAAGACATTGTTTCTGATTCTGTGAATGTTAAATCGATCATTATCATAAGCAGTACAATGGCATACACATAGCTGCAATGAAGGTCAGGAAATCAGAACATTCACACAAACTAGTCATAAATTTGTCAAACTGCAGCTGGCATTGGTTTTGCTATGGTTCTGGACTAAACATACTAATTAGAAATAAAACAAGAGCTTTATAAAATACCATCATATCTGACAGGTGACAGAATCACCAAATAAAGATCCAATATTACAAGAAATTAGGAATTCCACCTAATCTGGAAAACAGTCTACCGGTGTATAAAAAGACCCTTGGCAGAGTTAGAGCAGCATATTTTTCATAATAGAAGAGAATAAAAATAATCTATGGTTTCTTTTTACTACAGTTGCCAAACTTACACAGAGTCATAGCTCTGTTGATCCATCCATTCCCTCAGTTTTCAGCAGTAATTACTTTATTTGATTCTTTATAAATGAAATTGATTCTAATAAAAGTAAACTCATTGGCATCCTCCCAAATATGATTAATTGATCCTCAATAAGTGAGAAAGCATTGACGGCATCTTTAGAACCTGATCAGTGTTTGGTAGAGAAATTTTTAATCGATCTGAGTAAATACAGGGTTAGTATTGCCGATATCGATATAGATATCGACACCGACCACTTATGATATTGTATCTTGGAATCCCTATGTAATTTTGTTTGTGTTGTGTGCACTTTCCTGTTGCTTTAATTCTATAAACTCCCCCATTGTGGGATAAACAAAGAATTGTCAAATGATTTATCTTATCTTAGATAATACTTTTTAATGGGATAAATGTTCTTTCAAGGTCTTACACTTGAGTGGGTTCCAGTAACATATGACATACAATACCTACTCTGAAAGTTAATATGAACTGCTGCTGAAGATGACCACTCTTCTCTACCTGGATATTCTCTGGAGGTCTGAAACGCCTCTGTCAATGACGTCTGTCGAGGGTCTGTCGGGGCAAGGCAGTGAGCAAAGTTATGTCCCCTTTTTCCGTTTGTGTAGCTCGACGTTTTCTTGCTCATGGTTTTTCATGTAGTTAAATAATTTTGTTGTGTTTCCACTGCATTGCAAAAGCAGCATTCTGCCAGCTACATTGCTCCAGCCTTTGAGTTTGCTTTTTTAACTTTCTTACTTTTACCTTTTTTGGATTGCTCTTGTTTTTTCATGGTAACTCTGTGAAGTATTGACCTCTCTAACGAGGTTGTTTTCAGAGACTTTTTTCGAGTCGTTTTAATCATGCCGCTCCCACCGGGAAATGCTGCCTTTGTTTACTCCGGAGAACAACTGATTGCACTAATGCTGGCCGGCGTGGTGGCCAGACCACCTAAAATACCACCTGAACTCTGGAGGAAAACACACCGAGGTTGCAGAGGAGGAAAGCAACATTGGGGGATGAAAGGAGGGTCTAGATGGGACGGGCTTATTCAGAGGAGAAGATTTAAGCTTTGTTTCCCCTCTGTTGTTATGGGAAATGTGCGGTCCCTTAGCAACAAGATGGACGAGCTAATGGCGCTGACGCGGAGCCAGTCAGAGTACCGGGAATGCAGTCTGATGTGTTTCACTAAGACATTGCTGCACAAGGACATTACGGACCAGATTGTCTCCGTGGATAGCTTTCACACCGTCCGGGCAGACTGGGACACTATGAGTGCTAAGCGGAAAGGAGGTGGGCTTGCCATTCTAGTAAATAGCAGATGGTGTTACCCTGGTCACATCACCATTAAATAATAGCTCTGCAGCCCGGATGTTGAACTGCTGGCCGTTGGACTCTGTACATACCATCTTCCTAGAGAGATCCGACATGTCATCGTTGCTGTTATGTACATCCCTCCCTCTGCAAACCCAACATCTGCCTGCAGCATCATACACACGACCATCTCCAAACTATAGACTCAACACCCCAATGCCCTCATCATCATGTCGGGAGACTTCAACCATGTCACCATGAACAAAATTCTGCTGACCTTCAAACAGTATAGCCCCATTTACACTACCCTTGTTAAACCAATCCATGTCGAGTTCGGTCCGAGCTTGGATCAGTTAACCAAGCAGAGCTTGGTTCTGACGACCGTTTACACGTCATGCTATCTCGGTTCCTTGATTTCCTCGCCTCCTAGTGTCGATCCGTGGTACTACTGCTCTCTAGGACGGAAGGAGGAAATCAAGAAAATAAAAATGGTGGCGCCCGTAACATTCAGGAAGTTATGTTTAGTTATATTTCATTGTTTGCGGAGAGTCAGGCGAAGATGGCAACTTTTGGTGAATTTACTTGATAGAGGCTTTTGGGAGGTGGATAAGACAAACGATAGTCTAATCAGGGCTTACAAACGCAGGAAACAATGACGGACGCTGAGGTTCATCACACTGCTAAGCAGAATCATCACTGGTAATCGTGTGTCACGGTAAGGAAGCTAGTATTTTTATGAATTGTAATTCTTCACTACAGTTCAAAGTCTTCAGCTGATCCAAAACGGTGCACCAAGTGTTCTGTTGAAAATTAAAAAGAGGTTATATTTCTCCGATGTAACTTCCCTTCATTGGCTTCCTGTTAAATCAAGAATATAATTTAAAATTCTCCTTCTCACATGTAAAGCCCTTAATAATGGAGCTCCATCATCCGTCAGAAATGTGATTGCTCCGTATATTCCTAACAGAGCAGGTCTACAGGTGTTTCTTAGAGACTCCCTGCAGTGACGTCTCAAAGTCGACTTGCTGCACTTGGACCCCCAGCAAAGCAGGCCCTGGAAATAGTAACGGTTCCCAGTGGTGGCTGGCCCATAGGGGATGCTTGGGCGCTGCCCTCCCTAGATGTGGAGGGGAAAAGTCAAAATATATATAGATTTTAAAAGTATTATTAATGTCATTTTTTACTTAATAGTACGTGGCTACATGTAATAAGAATTATTAAAACACTTCTACTAATTGGCTCTATCAATTGACTCTCATTTAACAGTGCATTTCCACTAACAGAACGTATCATTTCTCTTCTTCTACACTTGTGGGGCTGTGACTCAAGGAGCCCTACAAGTGTAGCGAAATAACCAATCGTATTCTGTTGCTAGGGAAGATTTATAAATATTTGGCCTATCAGCATCGCCAAAATGAATGGGTTTGGGGCTCCTGGAGACATAGCTCTAGCTGCACAGTGACAGGTGCACTTCACGTGTGAAGTCACGAGCTACATCCACGCTACATCCGGGTCACTTGGTCGGCAAAAAACAGTATTGTTTTCGCTTACCAGCGTGACAAAACGGGTGAATTAGAGCGTACTTTTAGTTTATTTTTGGAATCTAAACAATGCCTACAACTTGTTGTGCTCCCGGTTGCACACAGAGGCATTCCAAATCGTGGGATGTATGTTTCTTTCGTTTGCCGAAGGACGAAGAAAGCAGAAAGAAATTAATGATTTCAATAAAAAGGATGCAGGCAGACAATCCCGATCGACTGTGGGAGCCATCATACCATGGCAGAATTTGCAGTCTACATTTCATCTTCGGTAAATACAACTTAATTTTGCTCTAGTCATTGTTCTACTTTTTTTACAGTCATGCTAATAATCATTTATACCCCTGGCAGATTTGGATCTTTTTATTCAGCTAAGTAGTTTCTTCAGATAAGAAAGTTGATAATAAACATAGCTAAAGTTAATCAAATATTTATAATTATTTAATAGTGTATGAATTCAAATATAAAATAAGTTCTTTATTTGCATTACATCAACCAGAATCTTCTTTTTTCCCCCACCTTCCTGTTATTGATCCATACGTAAGACTAACATATCATGAAATGTGTCTGAGTAGCTTTGCGCAACAAAAATATATTTGGAAATGGTATTCTAATTTTGTGATTTACTTTTCTAAATCATGGCTGCATCTGGCTTTAAAGTACACAGCCTAAATAAATAAAATGGGAACGTGTATTTGTATGCCTTTTAGGTATTCAGATTATTTGTATGGGTGATGTTCGTGTGTGTGTGTGTGTGTGTGTGTGTGTAGAGTAGAGTAGGTATGTGTGTTAGGAGAAGGTCCGTGTGGGAATTTCTCTCATGAAGATGCAAAGTAGTTAGAAAGGTGGGAAGAGCAAGTAACTTGCAACAATCTCAACCAAAATCAGCCCAGGGTAGGTAGTTTTGGGCCCAAGGCCACAGCAGCCCCAAGTAAACAAGACACCAGCTGCCCGCACAGGTTAGACAAATGTCCAACATAGAGGGGGGTGATGGAGGAGCAGCATGCCAAAAAGGAATGGGGATACCTAACCCCTCACTCAAGCCACATCTTCCAGTACAGGTCAAACTGGATGCTTGATCCCTCTGGTTCCCAAGCACAAGACCCAAGCTTCAAGAATGCCCAGCAGTGCTAAAACAAACTTACCGCAGAACTTCACTAGGACTAAGGAAGTACAGTACAGCACTTTTATAGACTGTACATGCGGCTGAACCTTTGAGTAAATTTAAATCAGTGTTAAAAACCTGGTTGTTTTCAGTTCCATTTGAATGTTAATGTTGAAGTTTGTAGTCCAACTTGTCTTATATCTTGACATGCTGCTACCATTCCACTGCAATGTAATTTCCTCTGGTAATTGTTTTTTTCCTTATGTTCTGTTCATGTACAGCAGTTTTAATTGTCTTGTCACTGAAACGTGCTACATAAATAAACCTGCCTTGCCTCTGTACCATTATATCTGCATCAAACTAACAGTATCAAAGAAAAAAAGGTGATCACACTGACAGTCAAACATAATGGTAGTGATCTCTGACATTAATTCTGCTCAGTACTTCAGAATTCTAAAGTACAATTTCCAGCAGAATTTTAAGTTGGGTTCTGCAGCATGACAATGATCCAAGGTCCACCTTTGTGGACCTTGAACTATGTTCACCTTTGAGTGGCTCCAAAAAAAATCAAATAAAGGCTTTGGAGTTCAAGGTTTAGACTAAATTTTAATGTAAATGATGTGGCAAGATCTGAGCTGTTCATATTCAACAGCCAATGTTTCAAGTGTGACTAAATTAAAACAAATCAACAAAGAATAGAAGGACATAATTCCTCCACAGTGGTGGAATTGACTCATTGCCAGCTGTTACAAACAGTAATGTCAGTTGTTGCCACATAACCAGGTACTGGGTTTAGGGAGCAATTACGTATTCATCCAGTACCAGAATTAGTTTGGATAGCTTTTTACTTAAATGCTGTAAACAAGTCATTTGAAAACTGAATTTTCAATTTACTAAGGTTACCTTTGTCTGATATAAACAAACGATGATGATATTAAAAATTTGAACATTATAAAAGGAATCAGAATCAGAAATACTTTAATAATCCCAGAGGGAAATTACAGTTACAGAAACATATATGGTTGTAAATACATTTTTATAGAACTGAACAATTTATTACTGATGAGAGTGGTGAGTTCACGTGTGAAACATGCTCCCATGTTTCCCAGAAATAATTATTAGAAAATGATATAATTCTATATTGGAGTCCCTCTCTGAGTGAAGGTGTTTCTTGTTAATCACAGGAGACTCTACCAAAGCCAGGCATGGAGCAGAATCTACGTTCAGCCTCCAGTGTAGATGAATTGATGAGTCTGATCTACCCTTCATACTGGGCTGCTTTGAAGTGCAGATCTAAAATTTCTGCTGCTGCTCCCTTGGCTTCCAAATTCACTCAGCGGCTGCAGGCTCACCAGCTGCGGGCACTTGATGATGCAGAGGACCCGACATACGCTGCTTCCTACCTCAACTTGGATGTCCTTAAAAGTATGTTTCCTTTTTTCTCACACCTATACTTTCAAAGCAGAATAAAAAAATTTCCAAGTGAATTTTAACAATGAAAATTTATGTCATGCACATTGTTTCACTAAGAAAATTTTATATCTAAGCAAAGTTTATAAGTAGATATTTGACATCAACTGGTAGTCAGAGGTAAGCTGTAGGTGTTTATGTGCAGCAGTTTTGGGTGTTCACTTTTAAACTGTCCATTTTATCAAACAACTTCTCCTTTCCTTGACAATTGCATATTTGACTTAAAGATATCACAAAAAGGAGCAACAGACAGAAAAAATACAAACCTGGGAAAGACGGTATACATTACTTTCACCTAAATATATCACTGACTTGTCAGTGTATCAACCTTCCAGACCACCGATGTCTTCTGGCTCCAACCTACTTTGCTAACCTAGAATCAGCATTCAGTTGCTATGCTCCACTTATTAGGAACAAACTTCCAGAAAACTGTAAAAGCGCTGAACGCCTGAGTTCTTTTAAATCAAGATTAAAAACACATTTGTTTAGAATTGCCTTTGACTGTTCTAGTTAAACTGTTTTACTGAAACATCATTAGTTCAAGTTTGTAGACCAACTGTTTTTTATATTTCCCTTTAGTTTCCATTATTTCATGTTTATTTTGTTACATTTTTTTTAATTTTTTCCAACTTGCTTTTATTTTCCTGTATTTTAATTATGTAAAGCACTTTGCATTGTCTTTGTGCTAAAATGTGGTATACAACTAAATTTGCCTTGCCTTGCCTTAAACCTACTCCTGCTCAAAGCACCCCACCATGACCTGCGCATAAGTTTCCATACTGTCAGAATTTTCAGAAATTCAGAATTTTTGCCATTTTTCTGAGAATATAATAAAAAAGCTGTTCTGTATCTCATGGTTGATGGTTGGATGCAGCCATTTTGACATCATGTTGTTATGGACCCAAGGTGCAGGAGGGACAAGACTGAGTCACCGTAAGGCAGTAACAATGCCTTAAGGCCCGTTTACACCACACTTTTTTAACCGAGCCGAGCCGAGAGCAGTCTGAGCTTGGATCAGTTAACCAAGCTGAGACGACCGTTTACACACCACGCTATCCCGGTTCCTTGGGTTGCTCCTCGCCTCCTAGTGACGATCTGCGGTACTGCTGCTCTCTGGGATTGAAGGCGGGACCGAGCCAATCAAAATGGCGGCGCCCGTAACATTCAGGATGTTATGGTTAGACAGAGTCAGCTTTTGGGACATGGATAAGACAAACAAACGTCTAATAAGGATTTACAGCCGCAGGAAACAACAACAGACACTGAGGTTCATCACGCTGCTAAGCAGAATCATCTCTGGAAATCGTGTGGCATGGTAAGGAAGCTAGTATTATTATGAATGTCTGAAATTTGTCTGAATGGAGTGTGAATCAGGACGTGCAGCCAGACACGCCGGAAAAAACGCGGACAGTCAGCTGACTGTAAGGGCATGACGCGGTCTGCTTATGCGCTCTTCGTCATCAGATAACTGGGATTAAAAAAAACAGTCCGAGACCTGCTCAGGAACTGGTCTGCAGTTAGCGTGGTCCGGTTATGTCTAGCGCAGTCCAGTTCAGTCTGCTGACCATTTACACACGAGAGTTATCTCGGTTACCGAGCTCGGACTGGTCTCGGCTCGGTTAAATAAGTGTAGTGTAAACGGGCCTTTAGTTCCTGCCTCAGTTCCTGTCTCAGTTCTTGTTCTTTACTGAAGAACTTACAAAATACAGGGGGGAAACAACATAGTCTGAAAATAATCAGGAACTACAGAGTGTAAAGGGAACATTGGAAAGCCACGTGGCTTAAAGCAGAGAATCCAGTGGGGAACAAACAGAAACCAGCGTCATGAATGCATATGGGGAAAAATCAACTTGATGAAAATCAGGGAAGTAATCAACCGAATACTAAACAGTTGGCGGGGGTGGGGGGGGGGTGACTAAGCTGGGGAACTGCAAAAGACACAAAACAGAAATAAACTGTACACAAAACATAAACAGGAGCCCCCCACCTAAGGGCAGATTCCAGACACCATCAATGGTCCATAAACAAAAATCTACCCAACCATGGTATGAGAGACATAGTTTAGGCAGGCAGAGGGAGTTCTGGAAAGGAGGGCACATAGTTCGGAGTTCAGGAAGGCGACCGAGAGGTCGTCCCAAGGAGGCACAGAGTTCAGGCAGGTGACTGGGAGGTCATTCTGAGGAGGCACAGAGTTCAAGAGGCCTGAGGCACAAGGGGAACCTTAAAAGCCTGTGGCAAAGGATGAACCTTAGAGGCCTGCAGTGCATGTATAACGTTAGAGGCAGGATGATGCCTGAAGGCCAGCTGTACAGGAACCCTGGAGGCTGGCTGTGAAGGAACCCTGTATCCTGGCTATTAAGGGACCCTGGAGACCAGCTGTGCAGGAACCCTGGAAGCTGGTGAAGGAAGTGGTCTGGAGGCCGGCAGAGCAGTAACCTTTCAGGCCAGTGATGGAAGAGATCTGAAGGACCCTGGAGACCACCAGTGACAACACAGGGTGCAGGAGCCCACAAAGAACCAGGTCTGAAGGCAACCTTCCAGGTTGGCATAGTGGAATCCACAGGGAGCCTCTATGCCACCCCTGAGGAGCTCAGAAGAACAGCAGCTGCACCACTGGAACCCACAGTGGAGTTTTGGAGACTTGAGACCATGGTGGAGCCGCGGTGAGTGGTGTAGATGCCTGGAGATACTTCAATAGAGTTCAGAAGCTCACAGCATGCCCACCTGGACAACCTTATTGGAGAACTTCAGAGGGGAAACAGGAGGCAGTTTGTCTTTGAGGCCCCCTGAAGCAGGAGCGTGAGCTTGGAGTAGTATAGGAAAAGGATGAACAGAAGGTGACGAGAACGACGAAAGAACCAGGAGTACAGATGATGATGATGGCAGAACCAGGACTGTGGATAATGATGATAACTGAGCCAGGAGTGTAGATGGTGATGATGAAGATGAAGAGGTAGCCAGGAGAGTAGATTGAGAGGATGACTGTCCCTGTCGCTCTACGCTGGGGCTCTGAGGTGGTATGGAGTGATGGAGGCGTCGGCCAGAGCCTCCGCAGAATAGTTGGAAGCAGCGGCTCGGCCCTCAGCCCGACCCCTCAGAAACTGGTCAGGAGCATTGGCAAGATGGAGCCTGCCACTTGAGCTGGAGCTGTGGCTTGGCCAACATTACCAAAATGTTCCGGTTTGCCCCTCTCTGCACAGCCGAGTGGCTTGGCTCGGCTACCTATTGAACAGCCGAATGAGTAAATTCAACCCCTGAATATCCATGTGGGATCTGTGGGCGGGTCTTTGGAGGATCACATGGAAGCTCACAGAAGAAGTTTTCACTGATGACAGAGGCCTACAACCAAGCTCATACACATGGGTGTAAATGGCTCCTAATTTAGGAGCCATTTACACGCATGTGTATTTAGCAGTCCTAAAGGTATTTAGGAGTCCTAAATGTTACCATTTACACCCATGTACGTTTAGTAGGCCTACATGTTACCATCCTGAACTGTGACCTCTTGTTGTATTTAGTGTGTTTAAAAAATATCACTGAGCTTTTTTGAACTCTTGACAGACCCGTACCTGATTCATCCATTGTTGCACTAACCCTGCTGCATTCAGAGCCATTGGGAAAGCTAAATAAGTATCAGTTTAGGAGGAGGAGAAGGGGATGGGAAAGTAGATGAGCTTTTTAAAATAGGATAATGATATAAAAATATATGAAAAGGATTTCGAAAGCTAATTGTGTTTAAATCCCTATTAATATTGTGCCATTACACATGTTTTAAGGTGTTACTGTTTAATAAATAAGTCTCTGTCTGCTAGCTATTGTCCGGTGAATATCAGCCCAAACAGCTGATATTAGGACAATAGTTGAGTGATTTGAGTACTGCCTTTCTTTTACCAGCAAACTTTGCACACATATGGAATAATGGAGTGACAACTTCTCTTCAAGTATAATAATTTATTTATAAATAAAATTAACATCCACAGAACACCACTATAAAATGTGTACCTGAATTAACACATAACTAAACTACTGGGCAGAATTAAGATTAAAGAAACTAAGGAACTATGTGCACACAGAATAACAAAAAGACAACATAAAACAGTTAAAAACCCTCACAAGAATATTTCAGTGATTCTTGGGTTCACTGCAGATCCAAGTTAGAGAACCAGAGTTCATCTTAAAGAATGTGGACTGAGATCAAATAAGCTTAACTAATTTAGAACAACAGTTGACATATGTTCAACCCATTCACAATGCAAATCTGAGTTAGGCAAAACATTATTTGAGGAAATACAATTTTAAAGAATGATTTGCTAAGTAAAAATTATTAACCTTTAGGACAGTTTATTCTTATTAATGCAATTATTTCTCTGGGAAATAATTAAGACTCGAATTGGTAACTTTAGAAGCTAGAGGGCGCTGCAGCAGGCAGTCGATCAGAAATGACATGTATAGGAGCGCATCCTGGTCTTGTTCACATTAGCTTGATGAGTTAATCCTAAATTACACAAAACACCATTAAATCGACATTAATATCCCCTATTAATGTTGTACTAACGCTCATAGCACTATCAGACAATGGCGAAGCGAACGAGAACACGCATTATGTTTAAAACAAACGTATTAAACATTTGTTTAATTAGTGAGGTATTAGATAATCTAATAGTGACTAATGCTAGCAGTAAGTCGGCGCTCACTTAAAATGACTTTTTAGCCATATATTGTTGTAATGAGTGGATTGGACAAGCTCTGTCTTTTTACCTCGGTCAAACCTTAAAACAAAACAGTAAAACACATCAAAAGGAAACCATTTATATGATTAATCCCATCCTGACTTTCCATATAATTTCTCAGCCAAACCCTTTGTCTGGTTGTGGTGACAGGGCAGCTGGGGTGAAAGCAATTCGGATTGGCAGGTTTCACTCTTTGTAAATCCCAGCCGTTTTGGATCTTCGGTTGGAAACAGTTCGAGCCGGTGGTGATGCTGGGGACTCTGCAGGTTCTCCATGCTAGGAAATTCTTTCAGATTTTCAACTGGGAAAAATCACAAAGCTGGTTTTGGTATAGACTGGTTTCTTTCTCCAGCGTCTGATTCTGCGAAGGACAGACTGCAGCTATTTAGGTTGAATCCAGCCTGCATATGTGACAGGTCTCTGAACTCCCCTGTGCTGCTAAAGCAGCGGGCGAAAAGAGACTGATTGTTCTGGGTAGCCAGTCTTTGCACAGTGGGCACCCCGCTGTGATGGGGCGGTTCCCTAGGGAGTGAACACACATCACATTTCTTGTGGCTTATAACATTAGACAGTCTGATTTTATTCCACTTGGCTGAAAGCACAAGATGAAGTAGTGTAAAATGAGGGAATCTGTTGGGAAGCCAAGCCAGTTAGGTAGCTAAACCATAGTTAACTAGAATAACAAGACTGCCAGCCACAAATTTATGGAAAATTGTTCAGGACGCTAATGAACAACCTACAGATAACTTCATCTGACAATGGTAGTGAAGCTGTTTCAACATGCAGTTTTTTCTGTTCCTGTCTCTCCTCGAGGTCGGTCGGTTTTTCTTCAGCTCTCCAGAGCTCCTTATCTGCTATTACCCTGCCCCCATTCTCCTGCTATTTGCTTCGTCTGTGTCTTTTGTGCCATTTCTTCATAGCAACCGAAAGCTCTAAGGCAATTATGGATCTCGTCAGCTGGTCTCTCAACGCTATTGATCAAATTTTTTCAACTGGAAAGCAAAGGACCGGGGAGCGTGCCTGTCCCGACGGAACTTTTTTTGCGGGATACATTTTGGACCCGTGGCGGAAATGGTCCACGGTGTGCCTCTCAATTCTTTCTGTTGAGGACGTCGAAGATGTCTACTTATTCGGATTTATGATACTTGGATTCCTCATTTTTGGCCTTGGAGGATATTTAATGTATCAACACCTTCAAAAGCTGCTGGCGGTAAATATGGCCCTGATGAGACTGCCAGCGGCAGTCGACGCGATCACGAGGTCGTTGAATGAACAGAACGGACGGCTTGATAAGCTGACCGCGGTTGTGGTACAGAGGTGAGATGGGATAAAACCTGGAAGTGGGAACGTTACTAGCCCATCGATTGGATTATTGGAATATTGGATCCTGGAGCCAGCGGCGAAAAGACTCTAAGGCTGACAGAAAAGTTGGTGTCAGCTTGTTCTCATAACAAATTCTGTTTTCTTCAAATCGGACTCCCCGCTATCAAATCCTCCCTGGTTGTTATGGCGACATCGCACAAATTCCCTGCTACCCCACATTCCTGCGGACATCTGTGGAGGAGTCAAGCCGGAGCGGCAGAGTGATAAGACTTTCCATCAAGGACACTTGCCTGCCAGAGGACGGCCTTCATGGACATACAGATTTCCACACAACATGCACCCAGACACACATATGCTCACAAATACAGATGACTTTACCCGACCAGAACTCAAATGTTTACCTTCTGCATATATGTGTCTCGTCATTGATTGTGCTTTTTGTGCAAATGAGGTTTTTTTGTCGGATGCTTCACAGTTTGTGTGGAAACACAAATTGTGTAGCACCTGTCTTTTTTTCTTTCCCTCCACTCGCCCAGTGTAAATCTTTTTTCAACAGATCTCAAGGGCAGCGCCTAGGGACCCCGTGTAAAGCGGGGTCTGGGGCAGTTTGGGGAACACACCTCATGGCTGCGCTTTTTAGCAGCGGCCAACTGGGTGTGTTCCTGGCAACGCAAGGCCTCAGTCAATGGTTCCCCCAAAATGTTTAAGTGTATGTGATGGACGGTTGTACTGGAACTGAAATTTCGATTGTAATGCAAATTGCAGTTGACTAATAAAATTGATTGATTGATTGATGATGCAGAATATTTTATATTTTATATTTGTGCATATTTTTTATTTGTGCATATGTATTAATTGTTTTTATTTTTGTAACCAGGTTGTCGTGTTTTGCAGATTTCTGCCCAGGTCCCCTTTGAAAATGAGATGCAGATCTCAAGGGGGTTTACCTGCTTAAATAAAGGAAATAAAAAATAAAAATAAAATAAAGAGGCATTTAAAGAAAGAATGTACTGCATTATCTGGATAGCAAGAGGAAAATCATTACTTGGCCAAACAGTTAAGAGACAAGCCTGAAAAAAAATCAAAAACAAAGCTATTTTGAGTTATGAGACCAATGGAAACTATTTGGCCACAACAATCAGTGGTACTCGTTTACGGTCAGCAAAACGGCGGTTAGTTTCAGCGGTGTCTCTGAGAGCTTGAATGGTCTGGATCCAATAGTGTCTGCAGCGGTTGATGTGATCCTTAACAGAGGGAACGGCGACCCGTCTTTTGTCCTCGGGGAGTAGTGGTGGCTGATAACCCAGGGAAATCTCGAAGGGGGACATTCCAGTTGCGGTGGAGACGTGACTGTTGTGAGCATATTCTATCCAGGGGAGGTATTTGTTCCAGTCCGAGGGATTCTGTGAGGTGAGACAACGGAGAGCGGTCTCCAGCTCCTGGTTCAAACGTTCTGTCTGACCGTTGGTCTGCGGGTGGTAACCAGAGGTTAGGGTATACCGGGCCCCCAGGGCCACGGCAAACTCTTTCCACACCCGCGATATAAACTGTGGACCACGGTCAGACAGAATTTCCTGGGGGATTCTGTGCAGACGGAACACATGTTTGACCAGGAGCTGGGCCGTTTGGAGAGCTGAGAGTAGTTTTCTGAGGGGAATGAGGTGGCAGGCTTTAGAAAAACGGTCGATGACTGTGAGAATGACTGTCATGCCTTGTGATGAGGGGAGTCCAGTAACGAAGTCCAGGGCGATGTGGGACCAAGGGCATTCTGGGACTGGCAAGGGCTGAAGGAGACCTGCAGGTGGCCGATTAGACGGTTTATTCTGTGCGCACACGGGACACGAGAGAACAAAGTCTTTGATGTCTTGGGACATGGAGGGCCACCAGAACCGACGGGACAAAAATGTGCGGGTACGATGGATGCCTGGGTGTGCTGAGAATTTCTCAGAATGTGCCCACTGTAATACACGGGGACGGGCGGAGCTGGGTACATAGATTCGGTTGGGGGGTCCAGTTCCGGGGTCAGGATCAGTGAGCTGGGCCTGGGAAATGATGTCCTGGATCTCCCACTGGACGGTTCCAAAAACACACGAAGAAGGGAGAATTGTCGCTGGTTCCTTCTCAGAGTCGGGGGGTGAGTAGAGGCGGGACAGGGCGTCAGGTTTCTGGTTCTTAGAACTGGGGCGATAGGAAATGGATAAATTAAATCGAGAGAAAAAAAGGGACCAGCGGGCTTGTCTTGGGTTTAACCTCTTTGCTGTCTGGATGTAGGCCAGGTTTTTATGGTTGGTCCAAATGAGGACGGGCTGCTCGGACCCCTCAAGCCAATGGCGCCACTCCTCCAGGGCGAGCTTGATAGCGAGCAGCTCCCTGTCGCCAACATCATAATTCCGTTCAGCAGAAGATAGTCGCCGAGAAAAAAAAGCACAAGGGTGCAGTTTCTGATCCTGGTCGGAGCTCTGGGAAAGGACCGCACCCACCCCTGTGTCCGAGGCGTCGATCTCAACCACAAACTGTTTCTTAGGGTCCGGGTGGATGAGGATAGGTGCTTGGGAGAACCTCCTCTTGAGGTCAGAGAATGCTGAGTCCGCTTGCGGGTTCCAGGTGAAGGGTATCTTGACAGACATGAGGGCGTGGAGGGGGGCGGCGATCTGACTGTATCCCCGGATGAATCGACGATAAAAGTTGGCGAATCCTAAAAAACGCTGTAGCTCCTTCCGGGTCTCGGGTACCGGCCAGTCGAGGACCGCCTTGATCTTCTCTGGGTCAGATCGAACCCTTCCCCCCTCCAGAATGAGGCCGAGGAAGGACACAGAGGGTTTGTGGAACTCACATTTTTCAGCCTTGACGAATAATTTGTTCTCGAGCAGGCGTTGCAGGACCAGCCGAACATGACGTTGATGTTCTGAGGGGTTGTTGGAGTAAATGAGAATATCGTCGAGGTAAACAAAGACGAACACGTTGAGAAAATCTCGGAGGACATCGTTAACTAGAGCCTGGAAGACTGCTGGGGCGTTACAAAGGCCGAACGGCATCACTTGATACTCGAAATGACCCAGGGGAGTCTTGAAAGCTGTCTTCCACTCGTCTCCCCGGCGGACCCGCACCAAGTGGTAAGCATTACGTAAGTCTAACTTAGTAAATATGGTGGCTGACTGAACTGGTTCTAGGGCTGAAGAAAGGAGTGGGAGGGGATACTTGTTCTTCACCGTAATAGCGTTTAAACCTCGATAATCGATACAGGGGCGCAGGGAACCATCCTTTTTAGCCACAAAGAAAAAACCCGCTCCTAGTGGGGACAAGGAGGCTCTGATTAGCCTGGCTGCTAGTGATTCTTTAATATATTTCTCCAGGGCCTGACGTTCGGCCTGAGAGATATTATAAAGGCGACTGGCCGGCAGCGGGGTGCCTGGCAGGAGGTCTATTGTGCAGTCGTATGGCCGATGCGGCGGCAAGGAGCAGGCTTGGCTCTCACTGAAGACCTGCCTAAGGTCATGGTAACACTCGGGTACCAACTTGAGTAATTCAGGATCTACCTGACTCAGTGGCTGCACGTGAGTCTGGCAGGGAGGCACCGCAGACTGTAAACAGACGCTGTGACAGTTAGACGACCAGGTCTCAACTCGTCGATCTGCCCAGTTTAAATGCGGGTTATGCTGCTGTAGCCAAGGGAAACCCAAAACTATGGGCGCGTGTTTAACTGGAAACACAAAAAAAACTAGCCGCTCTCTATGATTACCAGAAACAACCAACTCTAAAGGTGTGGTTCTATGGGTAATCCTGGGCAGAACCCCACCATCTAACGCCGAAATCTGAAGAGGAGAGGTAAGTGGAACGGTCTCAAACCCGGCCCTCCGAACAAAAGCCTGATCAATTAAATTAAAATCGCACCCTGAATCCACCAGGGCGGAACACGAAAAGGTATCTCGGGGGGAGACAATCGCAGCCCTTAAACAAAGTCGCAGAGGAGAAGAAAGCGTTTGCTTAGGTTGGTCCGTCGGTTCCTCCGTTACAACCGACGGACCTACTCTTTTGGCCGTTCTGGGCAGTTCTTTATAAAATGGGCGTCAGAGGCACAATATATTTATATTTATAATTTAGAAGTCATTCGCTTCTGTCTCTCATCAGGAGTTAACCGAACGCGGCCCAACTGCATGGGCTCCGGAGGCGGAAGCGGAGAATCAACAGGCTTGGGAAAACTTCGCTCGAGGGGGGGCGGCCGAGAACCGAGCAGCCCCACGGATCGGTTCTTGGATCGGGCCCGAAGACGATTATCTAGCCGGATGGCTAAGGAGATGAACTCATTGAGAGTAGCAGGCTCCTCCTGACGCGCTAGTTCGTCCTTACGGGACTCATCCAGTGCCTGAAAAAACACGGTCTTTAATGCGCGCTGCTCCCATCCTGCCGCAGCGGCCACCGTGCGAAACTCGATGGCAAAATCAGCAATACGTCTACCACGCTGCCGGAGAGCTAAAAGTCGCAGAGAATCCTGAACCTCGTCGACTTCTGCTGCAAACACCGTTTTAAACTCGAACAGAAACTCATTAAATGTACAGCCAAACTGTTGGCAATTGGGAAAGCGGTTCTCTGCCCACTTAAGAGCTCGGCCAGTGAGCAGCCGTAAAATAAAAGAGATCTTCACGTCATCTTGGTCAAATAACCGAGGGGAACGATTAAAAACTAAAGCACATTGAAACAGGAATCCTCCACAATCACCACTGTCTCCGGAGAATTTCTCCGGAGCAGGGGAGGAGGCTTGGGGATCAGGAGGTGACGTCACCGGAAACACAACAGGCTCGGGGGCGGAACTAGGAGGAGCCGAAGCGGCTGGCTGTTGGTTAGCATTTAGCACGGCTGTAAGTTGGTTTATCTGGCCGGCTAAACTCTGAATCTGGCCCTGTAGGCCTACTACTGTGGATTCTAATCCCCAGATCTGGTCTTGCTGGGCCGCTAGCGCCCCACCGAGTGTGCTTGCTGGGTCGCTTTGGCCAGAGTGTTCTTCTGTCATGTTAGCCTTAACCTTCCTCTGGTGTTAGCTTTCTGCTGCCATCTGTAGTGTTAGCGGGTCATTTTGGACCCGTGTATTAAATCAGCCATAAAATACCCTAAAAACAATCTTTTATCATCCAATGTTTTCTTAACTCTTGTTTAGCTGGTTGGGCTCCCTTATCCATGAAAAGATTGGTATTAATATTTTTTGTGGCCCCCTGGGCCTTTGTTTTAACAGCATATCTTCTCCTCATTGTTGCATCCTGTGAATTGGAGATGTGTACTCTGCAAGTCACCACCTCTACACTCAAATGGCTTGACAAGCCTGGACATGTCTCCCTTTGTTTGTTCTTGCAAAAAGGCAAAGAGAAAAGCCCCTAAATGAAGCTCAAGTGGTTGGAGGAAGAGGCTGTTGGTTGACTGTGTGTTCATGATTTAATTTTGGGCATTTTTTATTGTTTTATAATAGAAAATTTTAACCAGGTCACAAATGACCCGAACACCACAAAAGTCATTTTTTTCACCAGAGCACTTTATAATTTAGTAAAAAAAAAAAAAGATTTTACTTTGTTTAAATGGAAGTCCCTGACAAAGTCAAAAAGTTTCAACTCAAAAAACAAATGTATGAAGTGCTTTTATGCATGTTAAAACTCAAAACGGGTCCGTCGGGACCCTAACACCATAGGAAGGTTAAGATGTCGGGCCCACATGCAGAACACACTCGGTGACAACAGGTACGTTTTTAAGGATTTTATTTCGACACAGGAGTAAGCAAGGGAGCAGAGCTAATCTGCGGACTGGAGATGGCTCGGGCAAGAACTCAGGCAGCAGGTAACCGGATCGATCTGGAGGTAAGGGGAGATAATTAGTTCACGGAGGGGAAAACTAAGTAAAGTAACTAAGGGACGTAAGCTTACCACGAGGTGCAATTAACCAACCAGGGGGGACGGTAGTGTGGACTCAGCTGGATGTTGGGCGTAGGTGTCCGGGCAGCAGGAGAGCGGAGCGCGGGGGTCCGAGCAGCACCGGGGAATCCAGGGATCCAGAACAGCGGATGGAACCAGGGAGACGTCGGGAACAGCCTTACGTCCGAGAAACTGGGATCGACTTGAGAGGAACGGTGAATCACAGGAGGAGTCACGAGAAGTACTGAAGAGCTCGAGGATGGACGAAGGGACACGAGGAGTTACCTGGGAGACACAAAGGGTGGTGGTTAGCGTGGGAGCTAAGTTCAGTGGCGAGAGGTCGAGGCTTTTAGGCATACCACAACGGTAACACTCTGGCATCCATCCGCTGTTCGAGTGCAGATCTTATAGTGCAGCTCCGGTGCTGCTGACGAGCTACAGGTGCGCCTATTCCGCCCACCAGCCAACCGCGAACACCTGTGGACAGAGCAGAGATGGCCACAGGCTGTACAGCCCTGCCAGCTGAGTCCTGACACTCATATAGAACTATCACAAAAGATTTTTAGCTGTAAATTATAGTAAATTACAATACACAATTGGAAGACCTTTGTACAATTTTGATCAGTCATTTGGGTCAGTAGTTTCTGTTGTTGTTATGATGTAAACAGAATTTAAACAATTGTTTGATAATAAATGGCTTTAGCAAGCCACTATTCGGGAGTTACTGAATGGGTTTCTATTATTAATTTTCTCAAAAAAGGACCAAACAAACTTTTATTTTGTGAGAATATTTAAACTCATGAGCACAACTGTACAACCAGATTCAGTAACTCTTAGCTAACCTAATAAGTTGATAACCAGTTTTCTTGTACAACTTCAGCGCAATCTTCAATGTTAAGGGTTTAGTTAACCTGGATCTCTCCGATAAGCCCCAGATATATATAGAACCTGTATGGCATTCATGTGTGTATCTCAGTTGGTATGTTGACTTACACAAAATACTAATGGTTGCCAGAAATTCCCAGTCCCTCAGCTTGTATTTCAGTGTTAACTTAGTCTTATTGGATTGGTGCCAGAAGTTGCACATGTAAACAGATCTGTGAAACTACTTTCATAAACGGGGATGCGTAATATAAGACAAATAAGTAATTGCTATAGAATTCCTGAAAGTTTTGACAACTATTACAATACTGATATTTAGGACGTTTAATCCAAATCTTTCTAATTCTTTTCTGTTATTTCCGTTACATAATACTCCAACTACTCATAGTCAGCTTAAGTAGCTCAGCCACTAAAAACATACAGCAAGTGTGGGTATTAAGGAAATTTAGAGTTCATGTAACAAGCCAAATACATTAATGAAATTCAGAGTATTAATGTGTGGCATTTGAAATATAGTATCCTATCAATCGTTGCATCCAAGTCTTTGTGATATTGAGCACACCCCTATACCGCAATGATGATTGGGATGCAATACTTTGCGCAGCTGTTTTAAGCACCTGAGAAAGGACAAGAAAATACATTTTGCAAACAGCTTAATTTTTTGTGTGCAGGTATAGAGCTGGAGTGGAGGAAAACTCAATGCATGCCCAGAGAAGTGTGTATTGATGTGGGCAGGGAGTTCGGGGCTCCAACCAACGTCTTCTATAAGCCACCGTGTGTGTCTGTATATAGGTGTGGAGGATGCTGCCCCTCTGAGGACAAACAATGCAGAAATATCTCCACTGGTTACGTCAGCAAAACTGTAAGTTAACAACATTCTTCCCATTTATACTATTGATTGTACACTGAAGTCATATTCTTCTGCAAATTTGAATGATAGAGTAGCTACAAAACAATAACTTTTAATCAAATGTCTTAAAATGCATACCAGTTAGACTGATACAAAAGGGTTTATGTCCTCTACTTTCCACTGTTTCCAGAATAAAGGCTATTCTTTTCTATTTACTGCTGCCCCAGTTGTCTTACTGTTGTCATAACACACTTTTATAGCATGTTGCAAGCTAAATGTCAGTTAGTGAAATAAGAGCATTAACTGTGCCCGAAAAGTGGACACCATCATTTCAAAATCTTCTCATCTATTTTGCTGACTTGTAGATACCCAAACCTGTCAGCAACACATATGTTCTTATCTGGGTAAGCTACAAGTAAAGCATTGCATTAATTTACTTTCGAACCAGCTGAAATAACTTTCACTTTAACACATTGAAAACTCACTAAGCAGTTTATGGTCCTTCTTCAGGGTTTAGAAATCTTTATATGGTTGTAATCACTGGCAAGAAAGGGACATTAAAACATATTTTTTTTCTATTAAACCATGCACATCGGGTCAATGGCTGACACTAAAATGCACTGTGTCCAAGAGTCCTTTTAGAACCTGTTTTATTCAGAAGACAATATAAATCAAGTAATTTGTTCTCACTACGTGTACTTTGGCACAATACTTTCAACATGTGTGAGGGTTGATGTGGATCATTTGACCCAACAATACACACCACATATGTGTTACTTTTTACACTTTTGGGAAAATAAGTATAAAATGTATGAATTTCAAAGGGTTTCAATGTTAAGATCTAAGAAATTGTTTTACTTTGCAGTGACGGATTATCTTCTTTGAGAATAGAGCTAAGATTGTTGTATCTTGTCAGTACGAGAGCCTTTCCCAGTCTTTCTTTGCTAATTCTGGCAAAGAGTCTCAGCACAGTAATGCAGATTAAGAACAGGGAGAGCCATTATAAACCAATACACCTTATTTTATGTTGTCCCCTGAACCACTTTGTCCCAACCTCTGCAGCTAACCCTTATCCACACATTGTCAACACAACGGTGCTACGTTTTTGTAAGAAATGGTCTTCTGTTACTAACAGACAAAAGGCAGAGTATGGGGTGGATGACTTTCCCCCAATAGTTATGAGGAATTAAGAATTATGAGGACTTCTCTGATTCTACTGTTATGCTTAGATGTATCAGTGGAATTCAATTAAATTTGATTTATATAGCGTCAATTCATGATACATGTCAAGGCACTTTACAAAGTCAAATTCAGTTAAATCATACAGATTGCTCAAACGGTTTCATATCTAAGGAAACCCAGTAGATTGCATCAAGTCTTGACAAGCAGCATTCACTCCTCCTGAAGGAGCGTAGAGCCACAGTGGACAGTCGTCTGCATTGTCAATGGCTTTGCAGCAATCCTTCATACTGAGCAAGCATGAAGCGACAGTGGAGAGGAAAACTCCCCTGGGATTAGAGAAGACAGAGCAGAGACACAAAAAAGCACATAAGCACACACTGATCCAGGAATCCTTTCTATGTTATATGATAATTGTGGATGATCTGCCTCCCCTGAATGATGTCAAAGCTAACAGAACAGTAGACCAGGTATGAAGATAAAAATGACAGAGAACAATAAGTTAAAAGTTGAAATAACAACAAACAATGTAAATTAGGGAACAGTAGCAGAATTCTGCAGAGTGAGAAAAATAGGCCCTGATGTCCTCCAGCAGTCTAAGCCTATAGCAGCATAACTACAGAGATAGCTCAGGGTAAGCTAAGGCACTCTCACTATAAGTTAACTTTGTCAAAATGGAAAGTTTTAAGCCTAGTCTTAAAGGTAGACAGGGCATGTGCCACACGGACCAAAACTGGGAGTTGGTTCCACATGAGCCAAAGGATCTTCCTCCCATTCTACTTTTAGAGACTCTAGGAACCACAAGTAGACCTGCAGTCTGAAAGTGAAGTGCTCCGTTAGGAAGATATTGGGTAATCAGATCTCTAATATATGATGGAGCTTGGTTATTAAGGGCTTTGTACATGAGTAGGAGAATTTTTAATTCTGTTGTTGAGGAAAATTCTCAGTCATGATAATACAAAAAAGGTTAAAAATTAAACAACTGAAAGCTGAAATAATCACCTTCAAGTCACCTTTAAAACACAACGAGGAAGTGACGCCATCAACAAAAGCATTAATTTGTGAATGGGGAAAAACAACATACAGCATTATCTGATGAAGATCTGCTATAATGAACTCATTGGAGTGAGAGAAATAAATCTTGATGTCCTCCAGCAGCCCAAGCCTATAGCAGTATAAGTACAGAGATGGTTCAGGATAACCTAAGCTGCTCTAACTTTACAAAGTCTTTTTATACAATAGCAGACTGTATTTCCAGTAGTGTTGCGCCAATGCCATTTTTTGGCCCGATACCGATACTTGGCCGTGCAGTATTGGCCAATACCAATACCATACCGATACCCTCTGTTTGAAATTGATGTGTGTGTGTATATATGAAGAACTGCATACTACTTAAGGTAGTAGAACTTTTTGTTGCCTACCTGGAATGGGTGACAATAGTTGAATACAACTTTTGGCTCTCAAAGGCCAAAATAGTGCAACATTGGTGAAATTATAACATGTATAATAGTAGTGCAACAGTAAGACAGTAAAATTACATTAATAATTTATTAATCTCTTTTAAACCCTGAGTTTTGGCTCTCAAATGCCAAAATAGTGCAACTTTCATGAACTAATATAACATGTATAATACTAGTTCAGAAAGAGAAGGCTGCGTTCAAGTAACCTACAAACATCAAAACAGTATCGGTGCCCTCTTTATTGGTAAACGCCAATACCAATACCCACATTTTAGTGCTGGATCGGGGCCCCGTCCGATACTGGTATTGGTATCGGTGCAACACTAATTTCCAGAATAGGTAGGATTCCTCTAGATGTGTGGAGCCCAATTTTCTCTCCAACGTCCTAACATTGGTCTTCAAAAAATTCAGCTCTGGATTAAACCAAGGAGCCAGATTCCTGTGAATAGTTACCTTCTTTTTCAAGGGGCCTAGGTTGTCTAATGCAAGAGAATCAATTTGTGAAGGGGAAGAAGTAGAAATGCTGTTATGTCTTCACAATCAAGGTCGTATGTCAGCACAAAGTCCAAAGTATGAAGGCAAGAATGTGTCAGTTTATGCACAGTTTGGGCAAAACCAATTGATTCTACGATTGTATGAAAGGTCCCATTAAAGTTATCATATTCAGTGTCTACATGAATGTTAAAATCCCCACTATAATGACCTTGTCAGTATTTTAACACTAAATCAAATAAGAAGTCTGATGACTTATCTAAAAACTGAGAGCAAGGGCCTGGAGGACGATACAAAAAAACAAACAGAAGAGGTTTTATTACTTTGCAGTTTGGATGAGCAAATCTAAGGGTTAAATGTTCAAAAGGAATTGTAGCCATTAATTGGCCTGGGACTAATTAATAGGCAAGACTGAAAGATGGTTGCTACTCCTTTATTTCTGGGAATGTGAAAATTTTAATAATTAGAAGCAGCTGACTCATTTATACTAACATAGTCCTGCAGCCAGGTTTCTGTGAAACAAAATAAATCAATCTGATTATCAGAAATCCATTTATTAACTAAGTTAACAAAGAGAGAGATGCTATAATCAATAAACCACATTTTATTGTTTTATTTTTTGGTTCAAGTTCAATCGTATTCATTCATTCATTTTCATGAGATTTTGGTGATTTGCCCCTTTTAGGTCACTTTATAATTTATTTGGGTTTGGCCATAGGCAAGACACTGTCTCAATGGTGTAATGGGTTAATGATTACATTTACAAAGTGGCAGTTGTGTTATGAGTTTTAAATACTTATCTTAAATTATTAATTTCTTTGTTTGTTCTTGTGTTACTAGTTACTGCTCTATATATAATTTGCACTAAGGATTTAATCTCAGTTGCATTGTCTTTATTTAGAATTTCTAATGAAAATTTAAAATTACAATATTTTGTTTCTGGTGATGATTTAAGAGCTTGGTAGGTATATACTACATTGCTCAGACTGTTTTGATGTTCAAAATGAAGTTATTAATGTTGCAGCATTTTAGAGGTTTTTGTCTGTTATTGAAATATAAACATCATGTTTAAGTTTTCTTTTTTTAACAAATACACCCACTTCCCAGTTACAGTACAGGAAAATGAGGCCAAGGCCAAAACTGAGCAGATTTCCTTCTGGTAGCAGATACAAGGTTGTGAGTGTTAAGCCAAGGTATTTTGGGTTTCATAAGACATTCCCCCTCTCTTCTTTCTCAACTGTTTGTTTTGGCAGCAATCTTGGACAAGTCACCAAGGTTTTTATTCTTATGTTAGTTATGTAGAACATTAACCAAACTATATGTGACTAGATTGAGTTCAACTGAATTCCAATGAGCTTTTTAACATGATTTAAAAATAGTTGGTCATATGGCAAGGTGAAGGATGAAATAACAGTTTATATAAAGAGCATTCTGTGGTTATGTTCGTCATAATGAAACTCTCTATATTCATGCGTTATGGTTATGCACACTAGTCCAGAGGTTCTGGACACAGATATGTAAGGACTTATCAAAGTGCCTGAGCTGTAAAATTACACCTTCCCCATCAGTTTGCTTGCTCGGTAATTTTGAGGAAAGCCCTCTGGAAAAATAAATAGTTTACATGGTTTTCACTGCATTATGTATCGCAAAAAAAACTATCCTCATGAATTGGAAAAGTAAACAAAATCTCAGTATCAATCAGTGTAGAGATCTTTTGTTGGATCATATTAATCTTGAGACAGCATCTGCATCCACATCTGATCAATCTCTTTGGGCTCCTCTGATCAACACCATCACTTAGTGGAATAGGGGGCGGTGGGTTGCTTCCTACAGGGCGCAGTGGCTGGATGGAGGGGTTCCTGGGGCTCTGGGGGCACTTGGAGTGGGGCGCCTGGTGGGTCTGACTCCAGGGTCTGTTGCCCCCATCTGTGAAGGGCTTGGGAGGCCTACGGGCGGCCTACAGCAACTGCTTGCGGCGCTCTTGGGGAGCTGCGTGGTGACGGACGTGGGTTACTGACCTGGTAGCTGTCCTGCCGCTGGGGGTTCCGGTTCCGGGGGGTGTGCCGCATGGGGTGTGGGCCGGCGCACGCCCGGGTGTCCGCCCCTGCACGGGGCCTCTGGTGCGCTGGGGGGCCTCGGGGCCTGTTGAGCTGGTAGGGGGGCATGGACATTAACATCTCAGGGCAGATGCTCTTCCCCTTCATTGGATCGGCACTCTGCTAGTGGGGGGAGGTAAAGGAGGGGGTGTAGGGACATACTCTCCTCTTTTCTTGCGGGGGCGATGTCCCTCTCCCCAATTTTATCATGCATTTTAGAGACTTTCACTACTCATGTAGGCCATGGTATGGGGGGTGGGGAGAAGACGTCTGGGGGGGGGGGGTTTATGTTGTGTGAGCCTCGCCTCAGACGGCTCCCTTCACCTCATCTCGCACTTAGACATTAAGGGTTCTGGACAGTTGCTTGGGGGGGGTGGACAGTGCCGTGCTCCCTCTTCGGCGCTCCCAGTTTTAAACACACTGGAGAACAACATGAAACAACACAACATCTGAGCGGGTGTAGGGAGGATCGGGGTCTTTTGCACACCCCCGTTCTCCGATGGCGGCAAGGAGTCTGGGGCCTGGAGGAGGTCCGGGCCACTGTGTCCAGGGTCTTGGCGGGGGGCTGCTGTGGGTAGTCAGCGGCTTGCCAGGTCTGAGGCTGACGCCTCCGCTCCCCCCAGGAGGGGTGGGGGGTAGGGGTGGCTAGGGTAAGGTGGGGGAGGGAGGGTGTTTATTAGGTATTTAGGGGTGAGGGGGGCTCTGGCTGGGTGGCCCGTATGGGTCGTGTTGGGCCCCCCTCTTTGGGGGGCCTGGTCCGGGGGGCGTCTGGTCCGGGGGTCGGGCACAAGCAGTCGTATAGTTGAATTGGGGTGACACCCCCTCTTGTGAGTGTTGGATGCGAGTGTTATGTGGGAATGTGTGTACAGCATCCCTTTTTTTTTTTTTTTTGTAAATCTGTGTGTGGTGAGTGGGGCACTAGGGAGAGATGGTGTGAATTAGTTTTCCTTTTTTTTTTCTTCCAGGTATGGGTACGGTCTGCTCCCTCTCCCAAGAACATCTCAAGTCTCCGCTAGGTGCGGAGCCCATCCCCCCACGTCCTGCCCTCCTCCACTGCGCTGGCAGGCGCCTTGGCCCTCTGGCGCATTGGTGGACCTCGGGTTTGGGGTGGGTTCCCGGGTGTGCGTCCACCGCGGGGGGCCTCTGGCCGGGACCACTTCAGCGGGGCTGGCTGCCGGCGGAGCCCACGGGCTTGTCCCCGCGGCTCTTGGGGGCGTCGGCATTGCGGTGGCTGGGGGATTTCCTCGGGGTCGTCTCTCCTCTTTTTTTTTGGGGGGGGGGGGGTTGCAGATATCCTGTGTCGGCCCCTCCTGGGCGCCCTGCTTTGGGGGCCCCTTTGGGAGTCCTGGGTTATGGGTCCCCTGACTCCTGCCTCTGTGCTCGGGGAAGGCGGGCCTTTGGTTCTCCACAACCACTATCGAGCTATTTCCTTCTGGATAATTTTCACCTAAACTAGTGCACTCTCACAAACTCCCACAGGTGCAGGGTTCCAGGTATTAAGTGTTCACTTATATACAGGAAGCCAGTAATTTATTTATTTATTTATTTATGGTCTTTCACTTTCTTTTTTCAGGTTTCACTTTACACATGTCAGCTTAAATAATAGTACATATGATTTAGCAATGGCATCTAGGTGTTATTTGATTGTATCTGTTACTTTATGTCTGTTGGTTGTGCTGTTCTTTTTTGCATCTCTCTTTCCAGGTGATGGAGCAGACGGAGAATGTTTTATCACTCTCTCCCTTTTATCTCTTCTTTCTTTCACCTCTTCTCTTTCTTTTTTTTCTCTTCTTGTTCTTCCTTTACTCTCCCATTGTAGTGTCCATATAATTTGAAATTCTCCCTGCAGGAATCACAATAAAGCTATTTACATGCATAAATCAAGCGGAGCACTACGGCGAAAGCTGTTCGCTCCACTTGTGAAAGCAAAATCTGTCGAGCTCTATCTGGCATTGAGACATCAATTCCTATTGCCACATTGCTAGACAGGACACTGGGGAAAATACATAAATAATGAAACTCTCAAATGATTGATATGGCATTGACCTGAAGCAACACACTGACTTTGAAGGAACTTAGAAAGCAGTATAATTATACAAACTATAATTTACAGTTTGGCTGTAAGTATGTTTTAACCAATTTCCCATGGTTCTGTGCAAAAAAGTTTAGCTTAACATCTGTTTTGCCATTCTTTAAATTGGTGGTTAACTTCTTCTGCAGGACTATTATGTCTAAAATGTTCTGGTTTTGTCATTCTTGGTGATGTGCCCTTAACAGGTCTAAATTCCATGCCAATTGCATTTTCTTTCCACCTTTATTACAGTGTTGAATAAGACATAAATAAGACATACAGTTGAATACATGCTCTGAGTTGTACAATGGTGCACTAAACAGAACCTACACATATTCTGTCGACAAATTGTAATTGACTTGTAAAAAATGGTGTCTAGTTCGGACATGGAGTTTCTGAAAAGGAGTATTAAAGAAAGTATCCAGAAACACCCCAGAGTCAGACTCATTGCTTTGCTAAGGCTGATGCTAGAGTACAGAGATGTACAACAATCTGGAAGATGGCGGAACCTCATCTAAAGGACCTGTAGGGGCTATGGTGAACACATGTCATCTCAAGGCACTTTACCAAGTCAAATCCAATCAAATCAAAGACAGATTGGTCAAATTGTTTCCTATCTAAAGAAACCCGGCAGATTGCATAGAGTCTTGACAAGCAACATTCACTCCTCCAGAGCGTATAGACACAGTGGGCCGTTGTCTGCATTGTCAATGACTCTGCTGCTATAGGCTTAGGCTGCTGGAGGACATCAATGAACTGTATTTGAAATACATTTTTAATTCAGGTAAACAACATTCTATAGTGGTGTTCTCTGTATGTTGATTTATTTCTATTAATAAATTCTTGAACTTGAGAAGTTGTTACCCATTTATTCCATCCATGTGCAGAGTTTGCTTTTAAAAGAATGCCAGTGCTCGAATCACCCTTTCAACTATTGTCTTAATATCAGCTGTTTGAGCAGATATTCACCAGACAATCAGGCTGAGGGTTATTTATTAAACATTAAATAACTTAAAATTGTGCATAATGGCACTACAACAGTAGACAGGGTGTCTGCCTCATGGCAGTCAAACTTTTTTACAGTAGCAGGCCACACACTATCAGGTAGGAGGGTGCACTTATGGCGGTGCCCGAGCCCTGGAGGGGAGAATTTTGAAAAATAGTCTCCCTGATGTATTTTGGAACCTTTCAAGACAGGTGATTATTTAAAGAATAGAGTCAGAGTGCATGTTTTAAATTGAATAAAAGGCAAAAAAAGAAGTGAATGATCAATTCTTCAAAAACAACCTTTGTTTTTTTTTATTATAATTATTATTATTATAACATTATTTTTTCAAATGATGTTATCATCATGTTTTAACAAGGTAAGGTAATCGCCATTTGCATAAAATTAGTTTAATTTGAATTACTAGCACCACATAAAACAAATCAGATTAGGTGAGGTCTATTCATCTTCTTCTTATTATTATTCACAGTTCTGTTCTAAAAACGATCGTAACATTTCTTCACGAACCAAGTCGAATTTTTATGATAAAAATACAGGGTTGGAATTTGAAATTGAATTTACATGTTGAATTTATTTCAGTCATATTGCTCTTTCGAAATCTCTTATCTCAGTTTAATTTCACTTGCACTCATCACACACACACGATATCATATCATCGGCGAGGATTCTAGAGACGAACACAAAATGCATCCCCTGAAAAACTTCAGTAATTTGCTGCTGTAATATTATATTATATGTAATATTATAGATTTTTCAGAATAAAAAGCTAGCAGATGTGCATAATCAAAAAATATCAGAAATACAATTATAGAGCTTTCAGTATTGTAAGAAAGCCCACATTGTTTCTGGGTAAATACATTACTGTATGAGTTAAGTTCTATTCCGTTTTATGCCTCTTTCCTTGGAAGTTTGAAATGTCCCATGCTCCTGAATGCACCATAGCTTTCTGACGCTCGTGAATGCATCACACTGGTCTATGAACGCGTTGCTGTGTGCTGTGAATGTTTGATCTTCTGCTTAAGACAAAGCTTTGCAGTTTCAAAACTCACGTTGGCTCTCACGGTTTTATTGCACTTTTTGGCATAACACCGGTTTGTGTTTTGATCGGAAAAGTAGCATCCCAGTCACTCGTTAATGTTGCTCTCAGTGGAGACAGGTGCTAAGCTGATTTTTGGGATGTATAATCAGGGAAAAGTAGGCGGCGGCAGGAGCTGCTATAGACGGCGATTTGCCGCCGTTGACTGGCTACTTTTGACTGCCCTGCACAACAGTTTCATCAAACACTCTACAGAGGCACTGAATGTTGTATTCTGGTTTTACTGAAAAATAAATTTTTGCAGTCATGAAAATAAATATGTATATGTATAATGTTGTTTTAACATAGGATGTGTGGGTTGGAGAAAACATTCATACAACCAAATCTTTGACTATGTTGTGTTTTCTTTCACAGTGTGACTGAGTGTTCTGAAAGTGGCTGCCTGTTATCAATATTGTAGTAAGTAGTTAGTAGTACTAGTGGCATGCCACTTTTGAAACTGGTTTGCTACATTTATAACTGGCATGGAGCCTGATAACTAAAAGATCTGCCTCTGAATCAACTTTTAGAAACCCTAGAAAAAACCCCATGAAAGCTGTAGTCTGAGAGCCCTTTAAAGGTCCTCTGTTAGGAACATATTGAGCAATCAATTCTCTGATGTACCATGGACCTTGATTATTAACAGCTTTATATGTGGGAAGGCTATTTTTTTATTTTGTTCTGGATTTAACAGGGGACAAATGAGAAGAAGCTCATCCGGAAATCAAAATCATCCACCTGTCAATTGGACGCCCTCCCAACACAATTTGCCAAAATGTGCCTCCCCTCTCTGGTACCCCTCATTTCCACTATCATCTGCACCTTCCTCACCATTGGAACTGTCCCCACTCCTCTCAAAACTGCTGCCATTACCCCAGTTATGAAAAAACCTGGTGCCGACCCCATCAACTTCAACAACCTCCGTCCTATCTCCAACTTACCCTTCATTTCCAAAATCCTTGAAAAAACAGTTGCCTCCCAGCTCCATTCTCACCTATCTGATAGCAATATGTATGAGAGTTTCAGTGTGGTTTCTGCCCACTCCATAGCATTGAAACAGCACTCATCAAAATAACCAATGACCTCCTCATGGCATCTGACCCTGGATCCTCATCCTCCTCGACCTGAGTGCAGCTTTTGATACCATCAGTCACACAACCCTCCTCAGTAAACCTTTTCCATTGGCATCACCAACACTCCATTGGACTGGTTTACTTCCTACTTCACTGGCCGCACTCAGTTCATTCATCTAAAGACCCTCAAATCCATCCCCTCCCCGTCACCTCAGGTGTGCGCCAGGGCTCTGTCCTGGGGCCCCTCCCCTTCATCATCTACCTCCTTCCCCTTGGCAATATCTTCCGCAAATTTAACATCCACTTCCACTGCTATGCCGATGACACCCAGCTCTATCTCACCACAAAACTATCGTCCTCTCTTCCCCCCACGTCCCTCACTGATTGCTTCTCTGAAAAAAAGCCTGGTTCACCAAAAACTTCCTTCTTTAGTGCCAATGAGGTTCTCCTCATTGGCACTAAATCAACTCTTTCCAAAACCGACAGTTTTCCACTTATTATTGACAGCTCCTCCATCTTACCCTCCCCCAGGTTAAGGGTCTGGGTGGTCATCCTCGATAGCACTCTATCCTTTTAATCTCATATCAATAACATTATGGTCTGCCTACTTCCACTTAAGAAGCATACACTGCCTCCGTCTCTCCCTTACTCCACACACTGCCACCATGCTTGTCCACAGCCTTGTCACCTCCCGACTGGACTGTTGCAGCTCTCTCCTTTTTGGCCTTCCTCAAGTCACTCCATAAACTTCAACTGGTCCAGAACTCAGCTGCCTGCATTATAACAAGAACCACCTCTATCCACCACATCACCCCGATCCTCCGACAGCTCCACTGGCTCCCCGTGCATTTCCGCATTCAATACAAAATTCTCCTGGTAACATTCAAGGCCCTTCACCACCTCACTCCCCCATATCTGTCAGACCCCCTGCAGGTCCTATCCCTCCTGTGCTCTCAGATCCTCATATGCTGTACACCGGTCTGTCCTCTCCGCCCGTCTCACCACCATGGGGAGCAGAGCATTCAGCCGCTCTGCCCCCCGCATCTGGAACTCTCTACCACCCTTACTTAGAAACTCAAACTCTCTTCTCCATTTCAAATAACAACTCAAAACTCATATGTTTAAGCTTGCCTATTCTCTTTGATATCAGTCTCCTTGTCCCAGCCTTTGTATGTTTTAAAACAATCCCTTTTCTTTGTTTTCGACTTTGTTATTGACATCGATTTGTTTTATTTATTTTTTACTGTGACCTTGAGTGTCCAGAAAGGTGTCTTTTAAATAAAATGTATTATTATTATTATTATTATTATTATTAATATATTGGATAAATATGATCTCTTTATCAAAACTCTTGCTGCAGCAATTTGGATCAGCTGAATACTTTTAACTACATTTTGTGAACTTCCAGATAGCTAAGAGTTTCAGTAGTCTAGCCTTCAGTGATAGGCATAGTCATGTTAATCCGCAAAATGTTATGAGCAAGGAGCTGGACCCCAAGTGCAGAGAACCAGGCGTGGGGAAAAGGTGCAATCAACAGTTTATTTAGTCCCTAGGGAAGCAGGGAGAGGTAGTGTCTCCGGAAGCAGGGGCTGGTCGAGGAGGAAGGAAGGCTCACGGGAGTAGCAGCTGGAGATGTGGTAGGTGGGTGGTGTGGCTTGGTGGCAGGTGGCTCGGTGGCAGGTGGCTGGTGGCTGGAGCGGAGCTGGATCCTAGGAAGACAGGACACAGGTTACGTTGCGGAAGAAAACAGCAAAGTCTGAAAAAAGAGCTTTCTCTAGAGAAGAATGCTGGTCGATCTACCAACTAGCGGTAACCATCTGGCAGTGAGCACACAGGAAGCCAGGCTTTAAATACTGCTCCAGATGAACATCAGACTCAGGTGTGTGCAGCCAGCTCCTCCCCAAGCCACACCTATCCGAGAGAGAGAGCACACCTAACCACACCCACACAGTCACAAACACCACAGTACCCCCTCTAAACGACGCCTCCAGGCATCTTTCCAGGCTTGTCAGGGAACTCCTGGTAGAAGTCATCCAATAACTGCTGACTAAGAATGAGACGACGGAAAATCCAGGACCGCTCCTCCGGACCGTAGCCCTTCAAGTCCACGAGATACTGGAAACCATGACCCCGACGCCTCACATCCAAGATATTGTGGACAGTGAAGGCAGGATGGCCATTAATAGTCAGGGCGGGAGGAGGGGGTTCGGCCGGAGGGCTAAGGGCACTGGAGAACACAGGCTTAAGCAGAGAAACATGGAAGGTTGGGTGAACGTGCATGGAGTCCGGCAATCTCAATCTCACAGCAGAAGGATTGATGATTTTCTCCACCTCAAATGGGCCAATGTAACGGGGGCGAGCTTCCGGGACTCAACCTGCAGGGGGAGATCCCGTGTGTATAGCCATACCTTCTGACCCGGTTGGTACCGGGGGGCAGGAGAACGATGTTTGTCTGTGAACACCTGGTTGAAAGTGGGCAGAACGGGTGAGGGCTGCTCGGGTGGCTTTCCACACTTCTTAAACTCGGTGAAGATGGGCACAGACCGAAGGCACAGCAACGTTACGTTCCTGGGTTGGGAACAGAGGAGGCTGAAAACCATTATCTGCTATGAATGGGGACATACCTGTGGCCGAGCTGACAAGGGAGTTGTGGGCATATTCAATCCATGGCAACTGCATGCTCCATGAGGAGGGATGCCTGGCAGAAACACACCGGGGAGCAGACTCCAAGTCCTGGTTGGCCCGCTCTGTCTGGCCGTTGGACTGAGGGTTGTATCCGGAGGTTAAGCTGGGGGTAGCACCAATAGCTCGGCAAAAAGCCCGCCACAGTTGGGAGGCAAATTGGGGGCCGCGGTCTGAAACAATGTCCACAGGAATCCCATGAATCCTAAACACATGTGAGACCAGAAGGTCTGCAGTCTCGAGGGCAGTGGGTAACTTGAGGAGAGGGATGAAATGAACAGACTTCGAGAAACGGTCAACAATAGTGAGGATGACAGTGTTACCTCTAGAGGCTGGTAGTCCAGTAACGAAATCCACAGCTATGTGTGACCATGGGCGGCTGGGGACAGGCAGAGGCTGTAAGAGACCAGCAGGTGGGCGATGAGAGGTGGGCGATGAGAAGCCTTGTGGCAGCCTGCTCACAGACAGAGCAGGCTGCCACAAACTCCCTAGTGTCCCGAGTCATGCCCGGCCACCAGAAGCTCTGCTGGAGGAACTGAAGGGTACGTTGAAACCTAGGATGACAGGTGAGTGTGGAGGCATGTCCCCACAACAATACTTGAGAGCAAGCTGTTTCAGGAACATACAGGCGATCAGCCGGACCACCACCAGGATCGGGTGAGGTTTGTTGAGCTGCCCGTACTATGGACTCAATTTCCCACTGTGCTGCTCCCACAAAACACGTAGATGGCAGGATGGGCACTGGTTCAGAAGAGACCGAATCTGGGGAAAATTGCCGTGAGAGAGCATCAGCCTTGAGGTTGCGGGTGCCTGGGCGATAAGAAAGTGTGAAGTTAAAGCGGCTAAGGAATAGGGACCAGCGAGCTTGACGTGAATTTAGGCATTTGGCAGAACGAAGATAAGCCAGATTTTTATGGTCTGTCCAGATGAGGAACGAATGTTTGGATCCTTTCAGGCAGTACTCTTGTAAAGCCAACACAATAGCCAACAACTCGCGATTCCCAACATCATAGTTCTGTTCACCTGCAGAGAGTCGCCTGGAGAAGAATGCACAGGGGTGAAGCTTGTGAGTCTCTGGATGGCGCTGAGAGAGGACGGCACCCACTCCTGACTCAGAGGCATCTACTTCCAGCTCAAACTATCTGGAAGAGTCAGGGTGGAGGAGCACTGGATCACAGGTAAACAGCTTCTTAAGTCTTGGATGAACCTGCGGCAAAAGTTGGCAAACCCAAGAAAGCGCTGCAGTTGCTTGCGTGAGATGGGGATAGGCCACTCTGCTACAGCTTTGATTTTGACTGGATCTGGTTGAAGTTGACCTTTGGCAACTATATAACCTAGAAAACTGACTGACAGCTGGTGGAAGTTGCATTTCTCTGGCTTCACAAATAACTTGGGGAGGAGCTGTACGCAGTACGAGGCGAACGTGCTGGATGTGCTCCTCTAGTGAGCATGAAAAGATTAAAATGTCATCCAGGTACACGTAGACGAAATAAGTTAGCATGTCTCGGAGAACATCATTTATGAGGGCTTGGAAGACAGCCGGCGCGTTTGTGAGACCAAAAGGCATCACCAGATACTCAAAATGGCCTAAAAGGGTGTTAAATGGAGTCTTCCATTCATCTCCTTCACGTATCCGAGCTAAATGGTATGCGTTGCGGAGGTCGAGCTTGGTAAAAACTTGGGCGTGACATAAAGGCTCAAAAGAGGGATCAATAAGGGGCAGTGGATACTTGTTCTTTACTGTTATGTCATTCAATCCTCTGTAATCAATACAAGGGCGAAGAGTTTTGTCCTTTTTCTCAACAAAGAAGAAACCTGCACCTAACGGGGAGGAAGAGGGACGGATTAGGCCTGCTGCCAGAGAGGAGTTGATGTATTGCTCCATGACCTCTTTCTCAGGCCGGGATAGATTATAAAGACGGCTAACAGGGAATTTGGCACCAGGGAGGAGGTCTATGGCACAATCATATGGTCGATGGGGAGGAAGGGACAGAGCTAGATCTTTGCTAAAGACCGCCGCTAGGTCATGATAAACTGAAGGGACACTGGTAACATTGGGAGGATAATATGGGGTAGGGGGTAGGGTGCTGCTGGTGGGTAAGGCAGCATGGAGACAGAAGGAGTGGCAGTGTACGCTCCAACTCATGATGGAGGAAGTCTGCCAATCTATATGGGGGTTATGGAGTTTTAACCAAGGAAGACCCTTGGTTAAAACCACTGGAGACACAGGAGGGGGAAGGACATTTAACTGAATCCTCTCCCAGTGGTTACCTGAAATCACTAGAGAAATGGGTTTGGTACGATGAGTTATAGTGGCTAGAAGTCTGCCATCTAGTGCATTTGCATTTAAGGGTTTGGTGAGAGGCTCGAGAGGAATTTGCAGCTGATTCGCTAGCTCTATGTCAATAAAATTGTCGTCTGCTTCAGAATCCACTAGTGCTAAACAGGGTAAAGTAATCTCTGCAAAAGTAAGAGAGGCAGACACATTAACACGAGGGGGAGAGCTGGATTTAGAGGTGGTCTGGCTCATTAGGGCACTCTCCCCTACTGGTGAGCCCGGTCTTTTGGTGTGTGGGGGCAGGTAGCTATAAAATGACCCGTCTGGCCACAGTTAAGGCAGAGTGTTGCTTGCGTCCGCCGTTCGCGTTCTTCTGGAGTTAAGTGAGCCCGCCCAACCTGCATGGGCTCCTCCCCTGAGCCAGAGGGAGGTCTACTGGGAATCGGGGGGCTGACAGATGTACTCAGATGTGACTGAGCTTGGGAAGAAGTGAGGGGGAAACTAGCAGCAGCTCGAAGTTTGCCAGTCTTTTCCCTACTCCGCTCCCGCAGACGGTTGTCAATACGAATAGACAGCAAAATGAACTCGTCTAATGAGTTAGGCATCTCACAAGAAACTAAATCATCCTTAATCTGGTCAGAGAGACCATTAACAAAAACTGCTCGCAATTCACTGACGTCCCACCCACTCTCAGCGGCTAAGAAGCAGTCTCCTGAAGCAGGGATAACAACCGTCTTTCCGCCTCCTGACCCTGAATAGGATGGTCAAAAACACGGCGTAACTCAGAGGAAAAAGCTTCAAAAGACTGAAGGGCCCCTGATCCCCCCTCCCATAAAGCAGTTGCCCACTGACCCGCCTTACCTCTAAGTAGATTTATAACATAAACTATCCAAGAGCGATCAACTGGATAACTGGATGAATGCTGATCAAAAACCAGGGAACACTGTAACAAAAAACGACTACAGGAGCCTAAATCTCCAGAGTAACATTCTGGAGGTGGAACAAAAGGTTCCCTAGCTTTTTGCAGGGGAAGTGCTTGGGCCTGAGGAGGGGGAGGATTACTCACTGCTGCTGGGGAGATGGAGAAGTTTGAGTGGGCAGCTGGGAAGAAATGAGGGCTACCTTGTGACTCAGGTCCCGCAGAAGGCTCATGGCTTCAGTGAGTAGCTGGTCATGCTTTCCAATTAAAATCCCTTGGTTGGAGAGTGCTTTCCGGAGATCGTCTGGGTCCGCTGGGTCCACGGTTTGGCCAGATGGTACTGTTATGAGCAAGGAGCTGGACCCCAAGTGCAGAGAACCATGCGTGGGGGAGGTGCTATCAACTAGTGATGGGTCTGGCAACACCGATGCGTTGGCGCATGTGTCGAGCTCATAGACTCTGGACTCAAAGCTGGGCTTTTGGCTCAGCGGGACTCTGTTATTTTTCCAGCAATTCTGTACTAAATACCAGCCGGCACTTATTTACTGCCTACCCTATGGAAATTCATAGGGACATTGAACCACAATGTATAAGAAACAGCAATGATGAAACTTATTTTTATTTATGATTTTCAATTCAGAAATAGTGCACATTAAGTATAACAATATTAATATTGTTTGTTACAACAATACATAACCCCAGAAATCATGATTTATTGCACATTTGAAATTCTGATGACAGAGGGAAAAAGGGACAGAGGGAAAAAAGGGACCTCTGGTAATACATTGTCCTGCAATGCATTCTGGGCTTCCAGCAGTGTTGCCAAGACAACTTATTATGTGACCCAAAGTGACTTTGCGTTTGTTTATTTATACTGTTTACAAGTGACCTCTTTATTAGTTTGGTGGGTTCCCTGTTATAATAATAACAATGTATTTTATAGGCACCTTTTTTGACACTCAAGGTCACCTTACATCAAACAAAAACAGACACAATATTAAAAACAAAAAACAATAAAATAAAACTCAAAATACAATTTGAAATGGCGTGTGCATTTCAAATGATGGTATTCTAAACTTATGTGCACAGAGGAAGCCAACTTTTGGGACTGTACTGCTGAGCTTTCTCCTTTCGGCACTTTTTAATGCTGCAAGGGGAGACCCCTATGTCCGTGACTCCGGACGTCCCATTGTTTACACGCGGAACCAGCTCCTCAGACTACGGGACTCTATGCACTCTGGCCCGTCTCCCCACCACGCTGAGAAATCAGACATCTCTGCAGACATACGGAGGAAACGGAGAGGCTGCAGGGGTGGCAGGATGAAGCGGAGGGAAAGTTATTTACCATCGGTTGTCATGGGAAACGTAAGATCTCTCCGCAACAAGACCGAAGAGCTTGCAGCACTAACCCGTTTCCAGGGGAGGTACAGGGACACTAGTATCATGTGCTTCACGAAGACGTGGTTAGATGGATTTATCCCGGACTCAGCGGTTTCCCTGGACGGCTTTAAACTCACCCACACGGACAGAGATGTCTTCCGGCGGCGCCCCTGGCGGCAGCAGCCGAACACAGCTCTGTACCAACTCGCGGACTTTTTGCATAAAAATGCATAAAAATGCCGCCAAACTCGCTGGAAACCACTCATCTACCCAGCCGATCAGTACTTGACCGCGAGCGCCTGTTGGAGTTACGATCAAGTTGTGTTTTTGGACTTTTAAATACCACGCTCGACTGCTTACGTGACTGTGGCGTCCTACGGAGACCTGCCCCGGAGGCCTGTGAAGCGGCGGCCTCGACAAGCAGCTCACGCCGGAGGAGAGCGACGCGGAAGCGGTGTAGCCGGCCGAAGAAGCGCGAGTGCCGAGGAGGTTTAGCAGCGAGGCTAAAGGCTAACCCATTCAGACCGCCGCTACCATCCATCTGGCTTTCCAACGTTCGCTCACTGGACAACAAAATGGACCATTTACAACTCGAGCTCTCTACAAAGAGGGAGTTCAGGGACTGCTGCGCTCTCATTCTGACCGAAACATGGCTTTCATCATCAATCCCAGACAACGCCGTTAGCCTGGAGGGGCTAGCTACTTTCCGCGCCGACAGACAGACAGAACTCTGCGGTAAGTCCCGAGGAGGCGGACTCTGCGTTTACACCAATAACACCTGGTGTAAAAATGCTAGATTAGTCACAAGTCTATGCTCTCCGGACATTGAGCTTATGATTATTAGCTGCAGACCTTTTTATCTGCCTAGAGAGTTCACTGTTGTTATCATCGCAGCGGTTTACGTCCCTCCCAGCGCTAATACTAAAGATGCTATGGGTGTACTCTATCGGACTATCTCTGAGCTGCAATCTGCACACACAGAGGGTGTTTTCATCATTGCTGGGGATTTTAACCAGGCAAATATGAAAACTGTTCTCCCTCATTTTTACCAACACGTGGATTTTGCAACTCGGGGAGAGAACACTCTAGACTTAGTCTACATAAACATTAAAGGAGCATTCAGAGCAGTCCCCCGCCCCCACCTGGGCTCTTCAGACCACCTTTCTGTGATGCTATTCCCAGCATACAGGCCCCTGCTGATCAGAGCAAAACCAACAGCGAGGCAGGTGAGGGTGTGGACTGAGGGAGCAATGGAGGCGCTCCAGGACTGTTTTGAGTGCTCTGACTGGAACATGTTCAAAGCTGCAACTTATGAGGACAAGATCAACATTGATGAGTACGCCATGACTGTGTCAGCCTACATCAACAAATGCATTGAGGACGTCAGCACCACCAAGACCATCATCACCCGAGCCAACCAACGACCCTGGATTACTGCGGAGGTCCGTCAAGCGCTAAAAGCACGGAACTCAGCCTTCAAGTCTGGAGACAAGGAGGCACTGAGGACAGCGAGAGCCAACCTGAACCGTGCCATCAGGCTAGCAAAGCGGAACCACAGTCAGAAAATCCAGGAGCTTTTCCATGACGCCAGCAACACCAGGAGCATGTGGAAAGGCATCCGGGCGATCACTGAATACAACACGCCCTCCCCCCCGGTGGGTGAAGTTGATGCTGACTTCCTCAATGGACTAAATAACTTCTTTGGGAGGTTCGAGGCACTAAACAGCACTCCAGCAGTGAAAGCTGTTCCCCATCAGGAAGAGGAGGTCCTCTGCCTTGACACCGCCGACGTGTGGAAGACTCTAAGGAGAGTCAAGGTATGTTGCCCAGGTATGTTGTCGGGGCCCCAGGCCCCGACAACATACCTGGGCGGGTGCTCAAGGAGTGTGCAGGTCAGCTGGCTGGTGTCCTCACAGACATTTTTAACACCTCGCTGGACCAAGCCACAGTGCCAGCATGCTTCAAGTCTGCCTCCATCATTCCGGTGCCAAAGAAACCTCAAGTCACCTGTTTCAACGACTACCGGCCTGTTGCACTGACTCCCATCATGATGAAGTGCTTTGAAAGGCTGGTAAAGGAACACATCGTCTCCAGTCTCCCATCAACACTCGACCCGTTCCAGTTTGCCTACCGACGGAACCGCTCCACTGAGGACGCCATCTCCTCTGCTCTTCACCTGAGCCTGGCACACCTGGAGGAGAAGAACACGCACGTGCGGATGCTGTTCCTGGACTTCAGTTCAGCGTTCAACACCATCATCCCACAACATCTGGTGGGAAAACTGGAGCATCTGGGCTTCAACACACCCCTACGAAACTGGCTGCTAGACTTCCTCACCAACAGACCTCAGTCAGTCCGGTCGGACAGAACACCTCTGATGTCGTCACCCTCAGCACGGGCTCCCCTCAGGGCTGCGTCCTGAGCCCCCTGCTGTTCACCCTGATGACACACGACTGCGTCCCCAGGTTCACCACCAATCACATCGTGAAGTTTGCAGACGACACAACGGTGGTGGGCCTGATCAGAGACGACAACGACCAGGACTACAGAGGAGAGGTGGAGCAGCTGGTGGGCTGGTGCAGAGACAACAGCCTGATCCTGAACGTGGAGAAGACGAAGGAGCTCATCGTCGACTTCAGGAAAAACCGGCCTCACCATGCTCCACTGCTCATCAACAACTCAGCGGTGGAGGTGGTCAGCAGCACCAAGTTCCTGGGGGTGCACATCACGGACAACCTCACCTGGACTGTGAACACCACGTCACTGGTGAAGAGGGCACAGAAGCGACTGTACTTTCTGCGGAGGATGAGGAGAGCCCGCCTGCCCCCGCCCATCCTCACGACCTTCTACAGAAGCACCATAGAGAGTATTCTGACCAGCTGTCTCTCTGTGTGGTGTGGAGGCTGCAGTGCCTCCGACTGGAAGAACGTGAGGAGAGTGGTGAGGACAGCAGAAGGGATCATCGGGGCTCCTCTTCCCTGTCATGGTTGAGTTTGGGTTGGGCTTTGTTTTTCTGTTATTTTCATTTTTTCATCTTTTTTGAGTTAGGTTTAATTTTATTTGTTTTCAGTCATCAGTTATTTTCTGTCAATTTTTCACCTCACCTCCTCAGCAGTCAGTCACACCTGTTATCATTTGCTGGTTAATTAGTCAAACCCTGGTTTCACCTGTTAGTTCTCTATTTAAACCTCCCTCTGTCTTCAGTTCAGCACTGGGTCGTCATCATTCCACACCTCTCCATGCCAGTCCCCGTTTTGCCTTGGAAGCTTTGTTTTGCTCCTGTTGTTAAGGTTAGTCCTGCCAGTTACTCTAAAGACTGTTCGTTCACTGTTTGTTCCTGGAAAGGCTCTGCTCTGTGCCTTGGTGTCTCTCTAGTTCTGCTAACCTGACTAGCCGCCCTGGAGAAGCTCAGCTCTGGGCATCGGTTACTCTCAAGTTCTGCTAACCTGACTAGCCGCCCTGGTGAAGCTCAGCTCTGTGCCCTGGTGTCTTCTATGAACTGCTAACCTGAGTGCTATGAGGCCTGCTAGCCGAGCAGCTCTTAGCAAGTGTGGACTCTCTGTCTCCGGGCCGTCAGCTCCTGCCATCACCTTCACTCAGTTTCTGTGCAACCAGCTCCTCATCAGACCTCCACCCATCAACCTTGCAATAAAGACTCTCAAACTTTTAGTCCCGTGTGTGTGTCCTGAAGTTCATCGGTAAACAAAATCATGACATTCCCTCCATTAAAGACATTTCATCGCAGCGCTGTGTGTCTCGAGCCCGTAACATCATCAGGGACCCCTCACATCCCCACCATAGACTATTCTCCCTGCTGCCCTCTGGAAAGAGGTTCCGCAGCATCCGCTGCAGGTCCACTAGGTTCTGCAAAAGCTTTTTCCCTGCTGCCATCAGACTGTTGAACTGCTGAAGTACAAAAGTGTACCACACTAGATTCGCTGATTTGCACATTTGCACATTTGCACATTGTATTGTATCCTGCAAAATTGATGCTGCACCTTAACCGGAAATGTACTGCAAAACTGTGTACAATGCAACTGTCTACTTTTAAATCACTTCTGCACCCTACTGCATATTTGTCTACATTTGGTTTACATTGTTTACATTTCAACTGCCTACTGTTCACTGCTGCACTTTATCCGGAAGTAAATTGAAATTTATCCTGTAAGTGACTGCGATTGATCACTGCACTTTATCCTGTACTGTAATTCACTGCAAGGTATCCTGTAGAGTTACTGCAATATTTCTGAGCTGTGTGAAAACGAAATTTCGTTCTGTATGCACTCTGTGTATACAAAATGACAATAAAGAAAGTCTAAGTCTAAGAACTTAGGCGGAGAGCGGAAAAAAGAGAGGAGGGGGGCTGGTGATGTTTGTGAGTGAGAGATGGTGCAGTGCGGCTCATGTTCACGTGATGGAGCAGATATGTTTCTTGGATGTGGAGCTAATAGCGGTGAACATGAGACTGTACTATCTCCCACGTGGGTTTGGTCACGTGATCGTGCTCTGTGTTTACATCCCTCACTCCGTGGACGCCACCATTGCGTGCAAGCAAATCCACGGCGCGGTGTCCAGACTGCAGACACAGCACCCCGCACTCTCCTGCTCATCACAGGAGATTTCAATCGAACCTCCCTTTGTTCCACCCTCCCCAAGCTCACCCAGTACAACAAGGGACAATAAAACTCTGGACCTTTTCAATGCTAATGTTAAGGACGCCTGCACCTCTGTCCCCCTCCCCCCACTTGGACGCTCGGATCACAACCTTGTCTACCTGCTCCCCCATTACATACCAATGGTGAGAAGGACAATAGCGCAGAAGAGGTCAGTGAAAGTTTGGTCAGATGAGGCAACTGAGAAACTGAGGAATTGTTTCAGTACCACAGACTGGAGCCTGTTCCAAAGCTCTCATGGTGATGACATCAACAGACTGACAGCCTGGGGGTGGTCTCCACCCTGTGGAAGACCTCCTGTGTGGTACCGGTTCCCAAAACGCCGCCCGCCAAGGAACCGGCCCACTTTAGACCAATCACCCTGACCTCCCATCTGATGAAGACCATAGCCCCATTTACACTACCCTTTTTTAACTGTGCCGAGAACAGTCTGAGCTTGTTATCTGAGATAACTATCGAGTGTAAATGGAACGCAACTGAATTGCACAGTGCCAGACACAACCGAACCGCACTAAATCTAGTACAGTTAGTAGGGCTCGGCCCGGTTTTTCAGTGGCTCGGGTCTCTGATATCAAAGAGCGCATGAGCAGACCGCGTCATTTCCTCACTGTCAAAGATTTCAGACATTCATAAAAACATTAGCTTCCCTACCGTGCCACACGATTTCCAGTGATGATTTTGCTTAGCAGTGTGATGAACCTCAACGTCTGTTGTTTCCTGCATCTGTAAGCCCTGATTAGACTATCGTTTGTCTTATCCACTTCCCAAAAGCCGACTGTGTCAAGTAAATCTACCAAAGATTGCCTTCTTCACCTGACTTCGAAACATAACTTCCTGAATGTTACGGGCAGCGGCATTTTTATTTGCTTCATTCCCTCCTTCAGTCCTAGAGAGCAGTAGTACCGTAGATCGTCAATAGGAGGCGAGGAACTGTGCTAGCATAATGTGTAAATGGTCGCCTCATCCTTGCACACCGCACCGTGGTGAGCCCCACCCTGGACCCGCTGCAGTTTGCCTACCGGCCCAACATCGGAGTAAAGGACGCCGTCATCTACCTGCTGCCACCCACCTGGAGACCACCGGGAGCGCTGTGAGAGTCATGTTCTTTAACTTCTCTAGCACTTTCAACACCATCACACCGGTGCTGCTGGGGGGGAAGCTGGAGGATGCTGGAGTGGACAAACATCTTACTCCCTGGACCATCAACTACCTCACTGACCACCCTCAGCATGTGCGGCTGTACGGCTGTCAGTCTGCAGCACCGGGGCCTCTCAGGGCACCATCCTGTCTCCATTTCCCTTTACCCCCTACACCTCGGACTTCACCTACAACACGGACAGCTGCCATCTTCAGAAGTTCTCCGATGATTCGGCCATTGTGGGCTCTGTGTCGGAGGGGAACGAGCTGGAGTACCAGTCGGTCATTGTGAACTTTGTGGACTGGTGTGAGAAGAACCACCTGTGTCTAAACACCAGCAAGACAAAGGAGATGGTGATCGACTTCAGGAGAAGACCCCCAACTCACTCCCCCATGAACATCCAGGGGCAGGAAATAGAAACTGTGGAGAGTTTCAAATACCTGGATGTTCACGTCAATAATAAACTGGACTGGACTCATAACACCGAAGCCCTGTACAAGAAGGGCCAGAGCCGCCTCCATCTCCTGAGGAGGCTGAGGTCCTTTGAAGTGAGCAAGCCCCTGCTTAAAACCTTCTATGACTCTGTGGTGGCCTCAGCCCTCCTCTACGCTGTTGTCTGCTGGGCCCCAGGCAGCACAGAGCAGGACAGAAAGTGGCTAAATAAGCTGGTGAGAAGGACATCTTCTGTCCTGGGCTGCACTCTGGACTCAGTGGAGGAAGTGGCCGAGAGGAGGGTGTTGTCCAAGCTTACATCCATCATGAATAACACCTTTCACCCCCTGCACCAGACTGTAGAGGAGAGACTGTAAATAAGAGACTTCAGCTGTTATAGTTATCTCACTACCTCACTGTTGTCACATTCACGTGACCGGTCTTATGCTCACTGCGAGTAACTCCATGTCCGAGCAGCATATCTGCTCCTTCACGTGAACATGAGCCACGCTGTACCATCTCTCACTCACAAACATCGCCAGCCCCCCTCCTCTCTTTTTTCCGCATCCAAAAGTGCCGGAAGTAGCAGAAAGCTCAGCACTAAAGTCCCAAAAGTTGGCTACCTCTGTGCATATAAGTTCAGAATACCAGATACAGTATTCACTAATATGTCACTAATGTAATAAAACATGTACATAAGTCATCTTAAATCTCTGCTTTATTTCTTTTTTTCTCGATCCACAGTATATACGTGGACGCACTGTATATACCTCGTGCACCGTTTCCTCCTTTTGGCACCTTGTTTTGATTATTGAGCCGATGTGAAATGTGAATTTCTCCACTGTAAGATCAATAAAGTCTATCTTATCTTATCTTATCGAATTAGACTTTATAGTTTGATGCCTATCCAGGGGTCATTGAGCGAAAAGGGGATACGACTTGGACAGGTTTCCAGCCCATCACAGTACTTTGGCTTCATTGCTGTATTAATGTATTTTATTATTTCTTCTTACTCTAAAGTAAAACAACTAATGCCTGTGCAAATTCTCAGCTATCCGGGTCATGGCTTCAAACAGGCTTAAATCGGAGGTTTCAACACCTATCCAGGAGTCTTTGTCAATTCTGGAGGCTTGCTTTTTGGAGATAGATGTTATTTTTCTTTGTATCCCAGTGTAATTATGTGATGGCCTTTTAGTATATTTTCCATTTAACTGTTCTCCATTTCATTTGTTGCTCTTTCTGCAGCTGTTCGAGATCACAGTGCCACTCACCCAAGGGACCAAACCTGTTACCATCAGTGTCGCCAACCACACCCAGTGCATTTGTCTGTCCAAACTGGACATTTACAAGCAGGTTCACAGCATCATCAGACGAGCCCTGCCAGAGTAAGAATCACACTTTCATTATGGCATACAGTCTGGGTGTCCATTACTTTAGAGTATTTTACCTTTAAACCTATTTGAATATCAAGATAAAGTTGCACGCTATTTCTTCTGTAGAGACCATAGGGCCATGTCTGTAACTGACCGAAAAGCAGACAAGAACTGGGCCGCATCTTGCAGAGAATGGTGTTTTTTTTTTTACTTTTTATTAAGAATTGGAAGCTTACAGGTAGACAAAAACCACAGGAGCCAGGAACTTGAATATACACCAGGGGTCTCATTTATAAAACTTTGCACAGAATCCATACCAAAAGTGTGAAAATGGCGTACACCAAAAAATTTCCGATCTATAAAACTCGTAACACCAGCACGCAATTTCCCTTTACAGATCCCAGCTGTACCTGAACGTTTGCATACCTGGTTCTGCCTCGTGTTCTGCTCTCTACACACCCAGATTCAAACATAAATGGTGAATGCAAAGCACCTTATGATTGTTAATGTATATAAAAATGTGTCAGCTGATCTGTTTTTAGCATGGTGATGTGGCAAAATGCAAAGAAACTTTGAGAAAATTTCACAGAGAGGTGTTAATCAAATTTGTAAATCATAGGTAAATGCACAGATGTTGCCCGCATTAAAAAACACATTAAAAACCTGATTGTTTTAAATGTTGAAAGACAGCAGTATTTCCCTGAGGCGTGCGTTCAGATCGATATTCAGTGAAGGGATTGAGAGCAGGAGGAATGAGAGGTTTCCCCCACAATGATAAACACCCACAAACTGATCGGTCTCCCTCCATCCCACTGTTCCTGGTAAAACAAATGTCAGATTTTTTTTAGAAGTAAGGTTCTATCATGGTAATTACTTTTAAAACTTTTAAATGTAGTGGTTCCTATTGTGAAAGACGCCTTTATGCAGTCATAACATTTATTTGTTTACCCTTTATGCTTCCGTCAAACCCAGCTAATACTTAATGTGTAAAACAAGTCTTTTACTCAGTCTTTATACTTTACATTATATAATTGTAACTCTGTCCCCTCCAAGACACTCTTTAGGATAGGAGAAGCCCTCTCCTTCTGTACTAGTACAATATGTTGCCAATAAGCAGTGTTATTGGCAACACTCACGTAGGAACACAGAGGGTTTAAGGCTGGTGTTACTTTTATGGTTTCCTGTTAACTGCACACACTGTGGGTGTTACTTAAGGAAGCATGTTTCACATTATTTCTCGATTAACTTCATAGGTCCATGAAATGTGTATGTTCCTGTGTGCATAGCTACACAAGGCATGCTGTGATTAATGACCAGCTAACACTCAGAATCCTATCAGGGACTGGTTCCTAATGTGGGTTTTGGCTTCTGTCCATTAAAAACAGAACAATAGCTGCGTTTTAATTGACTGGATTGAAATGTGTAGTTGTTTTATACAGAATGTATAGCTCAACGGTTCCTTTTTCTCAACTCATCTAGGGGGAAGGGGAAGTAACACTTGTAAAAGCAACAACAACAGCAACATATTTAGGTGGTTCCTATACCTTGTAGCAGTGTTATTTTCAGATAATATTTGTAAGCATCTTTTGCAGTAGGAAACCAGTCACTAAAACTTAATCACCTTGTAGGTTCTTTCTTTTTTTTCCAACAATATTTTTATTGTATTTCTTTTACAGATATATCTGTTGTATAACCAATACAACAACAAACAAACGCCCTCTTAGACACATATCTGCATAAGGTCCCTTAAGTATACAGAAGATAATAGTCCATTGCTGAGGCTCCCTTGTTTAACCGCATTGTCCGACATCTATCTTGTCTTTAGCTGGCTTCTTCATCTTGAGAAAAGTCCACTCCTTCAACAAAATTTCGGAAGGGTCTCCAAATGTTTTCAAATAATTCGCTTTTCCCTTTTTGGAGATATGTTATGCGTTCCAGAGGTAAAGTCTTCAGCAAGTCTTCCATAGTTTGATACCTGGTCCTGTCGTTTTCTTCCAGAATAGTGCTATCAGTCTTTTAGCTTGTAGTAGGCACATATCAATCAACACTTGTTCACATTTGGTAAACAAAGTATTTTTTTGGATACAAACCTAAAATTAGGAAAACTAGATCTAGTGCAACATCCTTAGAAACAAGATGTTTTACAGTTTGTATTATTGCTCTCCAAAATTTTGGAAATTCCCTGCATTCCCAGATACAATGAAACAAAGTCCCTTTTTCATCCATACATTTTGTACATATATCTGGAATATTAGGATTGTACCGATTTAAATTAACTGGGGTTATATATATTTGCATTAACCGTTTGTATTGCAGTAACCTTAAGCGTGAGTTTACCGTTTGTTTCTGAGCCCTTGTACAGACAGACTGCCAATCCTCCAGTGACAGGTTTACTCCTAGGTCTAACCTCCAGGCTTCTAGCTTCAGTGTTGAGTTTTCCGGGGAATTCAAAACCAAAAAGTTGTAGAATTCTGAAATCGCACCTCTACTTGTACTATTTTTGCAAGCAATTTCTTCTAGTTGGAATTTTGGTGGTTTGGATAAATCTTTGTTTTTTTGTCCAAATGTAGCTTATGAGCTGAAGATATTTAAAAAAGTGTTTTCTATTTACCGTATTTTCCGGACTATAAGTCGCAGTTTTTTTCATAGTTTGGCCGGGGGTGCGACTTATACTCTGGAGCGACTTATGTGTGAAATTATTACACATTTTTACCGATATATCATTACACCTGTTATTTTCACACCAAACCGCAAGAGGGCGCTCTAGGCCTGTGTTGAATCAGACATAAGCGACGTAGAAGCGGAAGTGCCGCAGCTTCTACCTCCGGAGTTAACGGAGTTATTTGAAAGTGACACCGAGGATGAAGATTTCACTGGATTTTAGTTATTTGGAGTGACACGGGCGCTTTGGTTAACTTCTTCGCATGTTATTTATGCTATAGTTATCTGAATAGCTTTTAATATGTTATGTTAACATACCAGGCACGTTCTCAGTTGTGTCATGTAGCGTAAGCTATCCGTACAATTATTCAGCCTGTTGTTGCCTCCGTTCTGTTTTTATTTAAAATTGCCTTTCAAGATGACATGTCTGTTCTTGATGTTGTATATTATCAAATAAATTTACCCCAAAAATGCGACTTATACTCCAGTACAACTTATATATGATTTTTCCTTCTTTATTATGCATTTTATGGCTGGTGCGACTTGTACTCCGGAGCGACATATAGTCCGGAAAATACGGTATATTAAATTTCTGCCTGAATTCCTCAAAAGACATCATGTAAGCTGAATTTGTTTGATATAAGTCTTGAATTTGATCTATTCCCTTTGTGGCCCATTGTTTAAATATAGAATCTGCTCTACCAGGAGTAAAATCTTGGTTTCCCCATATTGGAGTAAATTGTGATAGTATAACTGGTTCTTTTGTGAATTTCTTTACATCATACCATATTTTGATCATGTTTTTAACAATAGGGTTAACCGTTTTTTCCATCAGTTTTGAGAATGAATCAGAAAAATGTATAAAGGTAAAGCTGGATCTACTGACTTAGATTCCATTTCTGTCCATTGGGGGGTGTCCCTGGCATTAAAGTAATATCTGATAGTCCTTAGTTGGGCTGTCCAATAATACCACTTTATATTTGGACACCCTAGTCCTCCCTTACTGTGAGGTAAATGTAAGAGCGACATTCTAATCCTGGGCCGTTTATTTTGCCACAAAAACCCAACAATTAATTTCCTAAAATTGTCAAACCAGTTTGAAGGGGGCGGCAGGGGGATATTCTGAAAAATATACAATATTTTAGGAAGTATATTCATTTTGTAGGCGTTGATCCTGCCAATCAGTGATAAGGGGAGGGGCATCCATCTATTGATATTTTCAGTGATTTCTTTTGTTAAACAATCATAGTTCTTGTTTACAATCGTATCTAGATTTGAAAATATTTGAATTCCTAAGTGTCAGGTACTGGTTACTGAGCCTGAATTCAGCCACACACAGAGCTTCGTTTCAGAGTTTTATTGAAGGTGATAAGTGGTGGAACAGGAAACCAGCAGACTGTACCAGATGGAAGCTGAAGGATGTTGAAGGTGGCTGGAGCAGAAGGACGTAGTGGAGCTAAAACCGGTAGACTTGAGGGAACGCAGGCCAAAAGGCAAAGACAAGGGAAGGCTGGTAGGCAGACACAGGGCTGGCTGGAGATGGGGGCACACGATGCGGGACGAAGGACGCTGGGAGACATGAGACATCTGCATATAGTGAAAGTTTGTGTTCTATTTGTCTCATTGTAATGCCTGCTATAGATTTATGGGACCTTACAGCTATAGCAAGAGGCTCCAATGCTAAAGTAAATAACAAAGGAGATAAAGGACAACCTTGACGACATCCTTGTTTGATAACAATTGGTTTAGACACATTTTTATTTGTTAATATTTCTGCAGTAGGATTCAAATATAATAAATGTATCCATTTTTTAAAATTATTTCCATAACCAAAACGTCTTAAAATGTTGAATAGATAGGGCCATTCAACTCGGTCGAACGCCTTTTCGGCATCTAGAGAAAGAAGTGCAGTTCCTGATTCAACACCCAAGCTATGAATAATATTTAGAAGCCTCTTCACATTGTGTAGCCCCTGCCATCCCAAAACAAAGCCATTTTGATCCCCGTGTATCACTGAAGGAAGTGAATTTTGTAAGCATATTGCTAATAATTTAATTCAATTAAATTTCAATTCAATTTTATTTATATAGCGCCAAATCATGAAACATGTCATCTCAAGGCACTTTACAAAGTCAAGTTCAATCATATTATACAGATTGGGTCAGATTATACAGATTGGTCAAAAATGTCCTATATAAGGAAACCAGTTGATTGCATCAAAGTCCCGACAAGCAGCATTCACTCCTGGGGAAGTGTAGAGCCACAGGGAGAGTCGTCTGCATTGTACATGGCTTTGCTGCAATCCCTCATACTGAGCAAGCATAAAGCGACAGTGGGAAGAAAAACTCCCCATTAACGGGAAGGAAAACCTCCGGCAGAACCGGGCTCAGTATGAACGGTCATCTGCCTCGACCGACTGGGGGTTACAGAAGACAGAGCAGAGACACAACAAGAGAGACAAAAAAAGCACAGAAGCACACATTGATCCAGTAATCTGCTCTACGTTAGATGGTAGTAGCGGGTGAGCCGTCTTCTCTGGATGATGTCACAGTTAACAGAACGCCAGACCAGGTGTACCTACTATGAAGATAAAAGAGAGAGAACAGAAAGTTAAAGCAGAAATGACAACACATAATGCATAATTGAAGAACAGTAGAACTCTAAAGAGTGAGAAAATTAGATCCTGATATCCTCCAGTAGCCTAAGCCTATAGCAGTAAAACTATAAAGGTAGCTCAGAGTAACATGAGCCACTCTAGTTATAAGTTTTGTCAAAAAGAAAAGTTTTAAGCCTAGTCCTGAAAGTAGGCAGGATGTCTGCCTCACGGACCAAAACTGGGAGTTGGTTCCACAGGAGAGGAGCCTGATAACTACAGGATGTGCCTCCCATTCTACTTTTAGAGACTCTAGGAACTACGAATAGACCTGCAGTCTCAGAGCGAAGTGCTCTGTTAGGAACATACAGGGTAATCAGAGCTCTGATATGTGATGGAGCTTGATTATTAAGGGATTTATACCTGAGAAGGATAATATTAAATTCTATTGTTGATTTAACAGGAAGCCAATGAAGGGAAGCTAAAATTGGGCAAATATGATCCCTCTTGTTGATTTTCATCAGAACTCTCGCTGTAGCATTTTGGATCAGCTGAAGATTTTGAACTGCATTTTGTGGACTTCCTGACAGTAAAGAATAAGTAATAAGGGCTGTCTGAATAGTGCAGTCAGAAAGGAAAGAAATAGGAAAATGAGCCTGCATGCTTCCACCCTCAGCTAGTTTAGTCTGGGAGGCTGGCAACATTCCTTACCCGCGCCAAGGAATGTTAAGGTATCCTACAATCCTATGTGTGACGTGATTTATAAGCACACCCCACTTCATGGAAGTCAATGAAAATGTCCGGAGAGAAAAGAGCATGCACTTTCTATTTCGTTTTCGCACCTTGTTGTGCCATTGGCAGAGAAAGTCATCCCGGGTGGTTCCCAGTTCATTGCTTATTCCTACAGAGAAAAAAGCCTGGACTTGCTTGACTGCGCAATCAATTAGTAAATTGTTATTATCAAATTACATAATTTAACTCATAAAACATTGCATAATAAGCCTATTTCTTAACCGGACAACAATACCTTTAGGTAAGGTTCCTTTAAGGTCAAACAATTGACTTCTTATACTGTATATTAAATGTATGTTTTAGACTGTACCATGAGTTTGTCTGATGTTGAGCCAAGATTGTGTAAAAAAAATAAAAACATACCAAAATATACGTTAATGCAAAAATACAGAAACAGCTGATTTTTGCACTCAGGGAAAACTGAGTTACTGCTATAAACAGAATATTCAGGTTTTGAGACAAACATATTTAAACCAATAACTACACTCTTCTGCGGCCGTCCGCCTCCTGGTCGGCCGCCTGAACTCTCCTTGCTTTTCAAGCCGCCCTTCGTTTGCCCTGTTGGAGTTGTTTTTTGTACTTTTGCTCCCCATCCAGGACCCCCACTGCCCACTCAGTTCGGGTTGTTTTTGTTTTTTGGACTCTTGTCCAAAGTTTCATGGTGCAGCTTTGCCTGCTGCACCCTGGACATTTGTTGTCTCCCATACACCCCGGTTCCACTCACCCTTAATCAGTTCCACCTGCAGCAGTTAATCAACCTGGACTCCTCCCACCTGTCAGTCCACTTACATAAGGACTCCTCAGACACCCTGTCAGGGTGGGTTCATTGTCAGTCGTGGTCAGTTGTCACAGTCAGTCTTTTTCAGTCGACAGTCTCTGGTCTATCATCCTGGATTACTCTCTGCCTTCAGTTCCCCCGTGATCAGTCTCCCGCCAGCCTTGGACTCTGCTAGAGACTCTGTCACGGTCCTCTTCTTGTCCGCCAGCTCCTGACTTAATTATTCATCTGCTCCGTTACGATAAAGACTCTGGTTTCATTATCCACTACCCATTTCCTTCAATAAAACACTCAACACAAAGCTGTATGTGTGGCTGATTTTGGGTTCAACAAAACTAGATCATGTCAGTTTTAGTTTTCAGTATAGAGTACGTAACCACAGTTATTCTTTATAGTGAAATATTGTTTCAAACAAAATCACAAATTATAGTGTCTTATTGACTTCAGGGAACACAATTAGTGAATATGACATAAAACACAAACCTAACCAGACTCTCAGCCATAAGATATTAAAATCAGATAGCAAAGCAATGCAAACACTTCTATTGAAATTCTAACTGGAGTATTGTTTAGGATGTTTTGCGTGTGGGTGTCTATGTTGCAAAATCTGAATACACAGCAGATCAGATTGTGGCGGCAAGAAAACATATTGTAGACATTTTCACACCTACAAGTCAGTTAGCATGTAAGGATGGACACTGAAGTAGCCTTATGTTTTACATTAAGTGGCTGGAAGAACCTCCCCCACCAGCCAAAATGTAACTTTCCCTTTTCTCCTTTACTTTTTCCTGCCTGTATATGTCTGAGGCTATCCAGCTCTAATTTAAACCACCTTGTGTTTCTTTTTATCGACAGACACTTTCAAAGGTTTTAACTATTTGTCAGTTTGACAACACACTGCCTGCTATCTGTCTAGTAGCCAAGTCAATAGTTCCTTACATGTTGCTTTACAGACACACTATTTTCACTTTGTAGTGGTTTGTATAACTGATCGGCTGTGCCTTTGTGTTGTGTTTTCAGGACAAGTATTTTTCTTGGCAGTTAGTTGAAATACAAACAAGCTATTTGATGTCTGAACCAATTCAGCATTGGGGTTAAATTTATTTTTGTTTCCATTGTATTGTTATATACTTCTAGTGTTTATATTCACAATTCATTGTAAGTAAGGAGATAATGATTAATACAGCAATTTGGATTTCATGTAACTTTTTTTATACCTTGTGATCGAGTCTAACTGTCTGTGAGCAGGAATTGTACAATTTGGGGCAGCAGTGCAGTGTTTCAATCTGTCTTCAATAGAAGGTAGTGAAAGCTTCTTGAATGTACCTGAATCAGTAAATATATAGTCCAATGTGGTTTTGAGAAGATGCTTGAAAAGGGGTTATTTGGGGTAGCTATTAACTGTTCAGTCGGAGATAAAGTAAGGTAGGAAGTTTTATCAATGTAAGATTGACAATCCTAAACAGTATGATCCTACACCATATTAGCTGATTTTCAGTCAAATTATATTAATTGTGTTATTTTATAAGATTGAATATGGGTGATGGTGGTGTCTATCTGCCTGAACACCTGAGACTTTCATTTGAGTATTATTTGAACACAATTTTGAGACAATAAGAATGGGTTATTAAGGCACAATAGATTAATTCCTTTTTTTTCTGGGGTAATGGGACAGTTTCCACATGTGCCAAAATACACAATGGAAAAGCTACTCCTCAAAGAGAAAGAACAGAGAAAAATGGCAAGGAAACTCAACGAAAACACAACTTCAGTGTTTCTTTACCAGGGATAGCTTTGTGTCACAATCTTTCTATATATACCAAACATGAAGAGAAGTCCTTAATTTTTGTTAGCTTTATTCATTTTGCAAAGATACATGAAAAAAAACATCTGAGACTCATTGGCAGGTCACTCTTAGCAGACTTTGAGATACACCATCAGAGCTGGGCCTTTTTTGCTGTTATATGGATATTAAAGGCTGAGAGAACTGACTAATCAACAGTCTAATAACAAAGTGTGGAGGTTAATAAGAGAGTAATAAAACACTACATCACTGAAACTGTTAGGTTTACCTTGTTTATGATGGCTGATAAATAATTTTAGTGGAAATAATGTCAAATTATAATTTTCTAGCTGATTAAGTTGTTATGCCATAATATGCCATGATGAATAATTGATCTCGGATTGGATTCTGAACGGTGGAAGAGTTTAACAAAGGAATTCCACTCTGGCTGCAACATGAGACCCTCAAGGCTTGGACAGCCCTTCTTCCCAGCAGGGGTTCTCTCCTTGTGTGCTATAAAAACCTTCACACAGACTCTTGCTCTTCAGCTCTTCTCTTCTGCGACCCGCTCTCCTCTCCAAGCTGCTCAGACTATGGGCCCTGCATGGCCTCATGACCGATACACAAGCCATGCTTGACCCAGGGTCTGCTGAACTCACCTGCTGCCTCAATGGAATGACCAAGGGGAAGCAGAGGACCTGACTGAGTCTGGATAAACAACACACAAAATACAGAGCTAAGTTGCTGTCTTAACCCCACAATCAGATGCAGGGGCAAAGATCCTGCATGCGAAACAGCTCTGTGTATTTTTCCTCAGCCTGTACAGGAAAGCGAACCCCGATGGAGCTGAAGGCTGGATGCTGAGGAAAACCCCTGCTCAAATCGGACTGCATCCAAGTCAGAGACTGTCTGCAGGACACCAGGCCTCCGACCCGACCATGTGGTGCAGCAGAGCCAAGCGCTAGCCCGCTAACGCAAGCCAACCACTTCCTCCTTCAACGCCCCTTCCGTGAATGGCCAAACTGAACAGAACTGACACGAGAAAAGGACAGGTTTGGGCAGCGGGCTGAGGGTGAAGTAAAAGGTTTATTGGGAAATGTCTTGTAAACCGTGTACACCTGGTGTTTTGAACAAAAGGCTAACAATATAGCATTGCTTGCATTTGTTACCATGTTAGCACCAAGCGTCCGCTAGCCAACATGCTATTAGCCTTGCTAACATCCGGTTTCGGACAGTTCAAAAGGAGTTTGTTTTAAAGCATAAAGCGTAACTGTTCTGCTCCGCCATCCTCCGATGGTGTTATCTGCCTTATTCCCGCATCAATATGGTATATTAATGCCCGTTTTCAAGGCAATTTTGGCAACTTTATGTTGTAACCTCTTAGCCACCGAGTTGCTGCAGCGACCCCATGCGCCCGGAGGGAGAATCACATTAACAAACTCAGTCGTAAGGGTTTAAATGATTTTACAGGACAAACCGGTCCTTAGAATATTATTTCAACAAATTATGTTTTGTTTAACTTGGGCTTTGTGAATGGATTGAAATACATGGCAAATGTTTTAACTCCATTCCATGTTTTTGTTAATCAGATCTGCAGTGAACCAGGATTCACTGAAGTATTCTGATTATGACCAACCACTTTTGTTTGTTTTTGCTTGTAAATAGTTCCTTAGCTTAGCTTCTTTCTATCTTCATTTTGCTTAGTAGTTTAGTTAAGTTTCACTAGCCTCGTAGAGAGGATTTATTAATCGAAATATTGTGCTAATTCAGGTAAACAGCATTACATAGTGATGTTCTCTGGATGGTAATTTTATTTCTGTGAATTAAATTCTTGGACTTGAAAAGAAGTTGTCATTCCATTTATTCTATGTGTGTGCAGGTTTTGCTGTTAAAAGATCGCTAGTGCTCGAATTCATCCCTTTCAACCATTGTCTTGATATCAGCTTAAGAGCTGATCATCACCAGACAATACTTAACAGACAAAGAGTTATTTATGAAACATTAAATAACTTTAAACAGTGTATAATTGCACAACAAAGTCGTGATGTATTTAGTTTCAGTTATGACTAGTAATACATTCATTCACACTTGAGACACTGCAATGACAAATAGGAGCGTGGTTTGACCTTGTTATACTGGGAAGTCTTTTTTTAACATTTCATTTATTCAAAATTTCAAACAAAGCATTACACTTTAGAGCTTTAGAGTCAGTACAATTATCATTAGGTATTAACTCCCCCCAGGCACGAGTAAGTAGGTAAAGGACAATAGTAATAATCCTACAGTGATAAAACAAATAAAAAACACAATTACTTACATAGAAAGTGCACTAAAGGGTTAAAACAAGACACAATGTCCATAGATTGGACCCAGAAAAAACAGCAGAAAAACTAGATAACATTCCATATATAATGTTCCATTACACCAGATCTTTTCAGGTTATTTATTCCGACATTAAGTGAATTCCATAATCAATTCCCGAATCAGTTCTGACCTTGGATGTCACCTATAGGAGCGGCTCTGTTTTTCAAAAAGGTTAGAAATCCTTCCCATCATTGGCTAGGATTTCCAACCCCACAAAAGCTTTAATACTACCTAAAATGGAGCACCAATATTGCACCAAACATCTGCATCTCCGGAACATGTGGAGAAGAGACCCATTTCAATCTTACACCTAGGGCAGTATTCAGAGTAGTTACTACTTATCTTATGGAGATGGTAAGGTGTCAAGTAAACCTTATGAATAAGGTTAAACTGTAATAATTTGTGTTGGCTGTTGTGGGAGAATGATTGAGAGCTACTATAAATCCTCCTGTCCTTGAAGGCAGAATTAGTGTCCATTTTCCATTTAGATTTGGCATTGAGTGCTTTATTTTCTGCCAGGCTCAGTAGTATGTTAGAAGCATAGGATAAGAAGCTCTTAGAGTTATGCTTGTCTTGCATCATATTGTCTATCTCGAAATCCTCTAAGGAAATGAGTTTTCCACCCTGTTGTACCCTAATAAAATATCTGACTTGCAGGTATTTAAGAAAATGTGCACAGGGCAGCTCGAAAGAGAGCCCCAGTTGCTCAAAGGATCTTAGATTATTGTGTTGATATAAATGCCCAAAAGTGATTATGACTCTGTTGTACCAGTCTGTTGTAATACTATCTCTCAGTACCACAGGTAAAGTCTGATTAAAATAGAATGGGGTGGAACGATATAATGTGCAGACACTTTGGAACCTTGCTCTAATTTCATTCCACATTTTTAATGAATGATTTATCATTGGATTTAGAGGTGTACCCCGCCTCTCGCCCAGTGAACGCTGGAGATAGGCACCAGCACCCCCCGCGACCCCATGAGGGATAAAGCGGTTCGGAAAATGGATGGATGGATGGATGGATTTAGAGTTTTTTTTTTGCTTATATGGAATGCTAAGCAATGTCTCCGCTGCGTGGGATTTTTTCATCTGTTTTTAAACTGGAGGGTGCTCCAGGTCTTTAATCCACATCCAGATAGCTCTGGATTGAGCAGCCTAGTAGTATAACTGAATACTGTGAGATTTACCCCCCCCCTTCCTCCTCCTCCTCCAGCCCAATAGGGCGACAGGGGTTTTTCAGTTTGACTCTGGGAGTTTTACCGTCCGTCCGTCCGTCCGTCCGTTGTCTTCCGCTTATCCGGGGTCGGGTCGCGGGGGTAGCAGCTTCAGTAGGGAGGCCCAGACGTCCCTCTCCCCAGCCACTTGGGCCAGCTCCTCAGGAGGAATCCCAAGGCGTTCCCAGGCCAGCCGGGAGACATAGTCCCTCCAGCGTGTCCTGGGTCTTCCCCTGGGTCTCCTCCCGGTGGGACGTGCCCGGAACACCTCACCAGGGAGGCGTCCAGGAGGCATCCTGACCAGATGCCCGAGCCACCTCAACTGGCTCCTCTCGACGTGGAGGAGCAGCGGCTCTACTCTGAGTCCTCCCCGGATGACTGAGCTCCTCACCCTATCTCTAAGGGAGAGCCCAGACACATTACGGAGAAAACTCATTTCAGCCGCTTGTATCCGGGATCTCGTTCTTTCGGTCACGACCCAAAGCTCGTGACCATAGATGAGGGTAGGAACGTAGATCGACCGGTAAATCGAGAGCTTCGCCTTTTGGCTCAGCTCTCTCTTCACCACAACGGATCGGTACAGCGCCCGCTTCACAGCAGACGCTGCACCAATCCGCCTGTCGATCTCCCGCTCCATCTTCCCCTCATTCGTGAACAAGACCCCAAGATACTTGAACTCCTCCACTAGGGGCAGGACATCCTCCCCAACCCGGAGAAGGCACTCTACCCTTTTCCGGTTCAAGACCATGGTCTCGGATTTGGAGGCACTGATTTTCATCCCGGCCGCTTCGCACTCGGCTGCGAACCGCTCCAGTGAGAGCTGTAGATCACGCCCTGATGAAGCCATTAGGACCACGTCATCCGCGAATAGCAGAGACGCAATCCTAAGGCCACCAAAGCGGATCCCCTCAACACCTTGGCTGCGCCTAGAAATTCTGTCCATAAAAGTTATGAACAGAATCGGTGACAAAGGGCAGCCTTGGCGGAGTCCAACTCTCACCGGAAACGAGTCCGACTTACTGCCGGCAATGCGGACCAGACTCTGACACCGGTCGTACAGAGACCTGACAGCCCTTATTAAAGGGTCCGGTACTCCATACTCCCGGAGTACCCCCCACAGGATCCCCCGGGGGACACGGTCGAATGCCTTCTCCAGATCCACAAAGCACATGTAGACTGGTTGGGCAAACTCCCATGCCCCCTCAAGAATCCTGCTGAGGGTGTAGAGCTGGTCCAGTGTTCCACGGCCAGGACGAAAACCACACTGCTCTTCCTGAATCCGAGATTCGACTATCCGACGGACCCTCCTTTCCAGAACCCCTGAATAGACCTTACCAGGGAGGCTTAAGAGTGTGATTCCTCTGTAGTTGGAACACACCCTCCGGTCCCCCTTTTTAAATAGGGGGACCACCACCCCAGTCTGCCAATCCAGGGGAACTGCCCCCGATGTCCACGCAATGTTGCAGAGCCGCGTTAACCAACACAGCCCCACAACATCCAGAGCCTTAAGGTACTCAGGGCGAATCTCATCCACCCCCGGAGCCTTGCCACCGAGGAGCTTTTTAACAACCTCGGCAACCTCAGCACCAGAGATGGGAGAACCCGACCCAGAGTCCTCAGGCTCTGCTTCCTCAATGGAAGACGTGTTGGTGGAGGAGGTGGAGGAGGTCTTCGAAGTATTCCGCCCACCGACGCACGACGTCCCGAGTCGAGGTCAGCAGCACACCACCCCCACTGTAAACAGTGTTGGTACTGCACTGCTTCCCCCTCCTGAGACGCCGGATGGTGGACCAGAATCGCTTCGAAGCCGTACGGAAGTCTTTCTCCATGGCCTCTCCGAACTCTTCCCACGCCCGAGTTTTTGCCTCGGCGACCAGCCGAGCCGCCTGCCGCTTCGACTGCCGGTACACATCAGCTGCTTCCGGAGTCCCACAGGCCAAAAAAGCCCGGTAGGACTCCTTCTTCAGCTTGACGGCTTCCCTCACCGCTGGTGTCCACCAGCGGGTTCGAGGGTTGCCGCCACGACATGCACCGACAACCTTGCGGCCACAGCTCCGACTAGCCGCCTCAGCAATAGAGGCGTGGAACATGGTCCATTCAGACTCAATGTCCCCCGCCTCCCTCGGGACGTGTTTAAAGTTCTCCCGGAGGTGGGAGTTAAAGCTCCGCCTCACAGGGGACTCCGCCAGACGTTCCCAGCAAACCCTCACAGTACGTTTGGGCCTGCCCGGTCGGACCGGCTTCCTACCCCGCCATCGGAGCCAACTCACCACCAGGTAGTGGTCGGTGGAGAGCTCCGCCCCTCTCTTCACCCGAGTGTCCAAGACATGCGGCCGCAGGTCAGATGAAACGACAACAAAGTCGATCATTGAACTGCGACCTAGGGTGTCCTGGTGCCAAGAGCACATATGGACACCCTTATGCTTGAACATGGTGTTTGTGATGGACAATCCATGACGAGCACAGAAGTCCAACAACAAAACACCACTCGAGTTCAGATCAGGTGGGCCATTCCTCCCAACCACGCCCCTCCAGGTCCCACTGTCATTGCCCACGTGAGCGTTGAAGTCCCCCAGCAAAACGAGGGAGTCCCCAGGAGGGGCACTCTCCAGTACCCCTTCCAAGGACTCCAAAAAGGGTGGGTAATCTGAACTGCTGTTTGGTGCATAAGCGCAAACAACAGTCAGAACCCGTCCCCCCACACGGATGCGGAGGGAGGCCACCCTCTCGTTCACCGGGGAAAACCCCAACGTGCAGGCACCGAGATGGGGGGCAACAAGTATGCCAACCCCAGCTCGGCGCCTCTCACCATGGGCAACTCCAGAGTGGAAGAATGCCCAGCCCCTCTCAAGGAGACTGGTTCCGGAGCCAGAGCGGTGCGTCGAGGTGAGTCCGACTATCTCTAGTCGGAACCTCTCAACCTCGCGCACAAGCTCAGGCTCCTTCCCCACCAGAGAGGTGACATTCCACGTCCCAAGAGCCAGCTTCTGCAGCCGAGGATCGGAACGCCAAGGTCCCCGCCCTCCACTGCTACCCGTTACACATTGCACCCGACCCCTTTGGCCCCTCCGACAGGTGGTGAGCCCATCGGAAGGGGGACCCATGTCGCCTCTTCGGGCTGAGCCCGGCCGGGCTCCATGGGCAAAAGCCCGGCCACCAGACGCTCGCCAACGTGCCCCACCTCCAGGCCTGGCTCCAGAGTGGGGCCCCGGTGACCCGCGTCCGGGCGAGGGAACACGAGGTCCAACAATCGTACTCATCATAAGGGGAGTTTTACCATTCCATAGAAATCTAGATATTGGTTTGTCTAGATAAAAAAAGGCTTTGAGATTGGTGTTGGTAGTGCTCGAAAGAAGTAGATAAATTTAGGTAAAATATTCATTTTATTGGAATTTATTCTACCAATTAGTGATATTGGAAGAGACCTCCATCTGTCCAAGTCTACTTAAACTTTTTTTAAACAGAGTTTCATAGTTAAGAGAGTAAATCTGATGCAACTGGTTATTTGCAGACCTAGATAACAGAGTTTACAGGTGTCCCAATGAAAGGGCCCCAAAAAGCCCAAGCTGCACGGACCTTGCTGCGAATCTCATCTGCTGCTTCGATGGAGTGACCAGAGCGAAAGAGGTGAATTCTCATCCTCTGGAACGGAGGACATGAATCCGGAGATTCATCACACAGATTGAAGCTAAGTTGCACTCTGACTTCTGCGACAACCAGCCGTGAAGTACAGAATGCCAAAACAGCTTTGTTTATTTCTTCTCAGCCTTTACAGAAAAGTGGACTCCAAGCAATGCAGAGCTGATGGATGCACTTTGCCATTCTGAGAGGAAAATCTGCTGAAATCGCCTGCTGCATGCCGGGGACTTGACTGCAACCGGGTCAGAGACGCTGCAGGGCATCAAAGCTGCCCAGACCATGCTTCGTCCAGCTCCTGGCCACATGCCTGCTTCTGCTAGGCCGCAGAGTCGCAGACTAGCCCGCTGCTGAACAGACCAACAGTTTTCTTAGCTTTTCAGTCCTCCTTCCTTGGATGGCCAAAGTGGACCGAACTCACATGAGGCACCGACAGGTTGGGCAGAGTAACCAGAGGGAAAGGTTAAATGGTCATTTGGGAATGTTTGTGTAATATGTTGCATGGTGTTTAAAACAATGAAAGAGCTAACAGAGGTAGCTCATTGCTAGCATTCGGTTCCATTTCATTGCCGATGTGATTGAGTGGTCTTTATGGTTATAACAAACGTTATCTCCACAGGGGTTTCATACATTAATTGGACATTAATGTTTATGTTATCCGGCCCTCTCATTATGACTAAAAATAAAGCTGAAGTCTTTAAAGTTAATGCTGAAAATCCACTAGCCAAAATGCTATTAGGATGCTTTTGATCTGAAACTTTTGTTTTGTCTTTTGTGTTCTTTTGCTTGTATATAGTTCCTTAGCTTAGTTTCTTTTTATCTTTATTTTGCTTAGTAGTTTAGTTGAGTTTCACTAGCCTAGTAGAGAGGATTTATTGATTGAAATATAGTGTTAATTCAGATAAACAGTATTATATAGTGATGTTCTCTGGATGTTCATTTTATTTTTGTTAATAAATTCTTGAACTTGAAGAAGTTGTCACTCCTTTATTCTATGTGTGTGCAGTTTGCTGTTAAAAGATCGCTAGTGCTCGAATTCATCCCTTTCAACCATTGTCCTGATATCAGTTTAAGAGCTGATCATCACCAGACAATACTTAACAGGCAGAGAGTTATTTATCAAACATTAAATAACTTTAAACAGTGTATAATTGCACAACACCATATTGTTCTAACAAGGTGCATAGAGTGGGGTACGACATTTCCATATTAGTCAGATAGAGTATAATGTCGTCCGCATATAGCGAAATGATGTGTTTCTCGTCTTTAACCATAATGAACTCTATGATGGGATGTGCTCTCACAGCTATTGCGAGGGGCTCATTCACCAATGAAAAGAGGAGCAGGGACAGGGGGCAGCTCTGGAGAGTGCCCCTTGATGGGGGAAAGGAAATGAGATATCAGTGTTTATTGGAATCATTGCTGATGGTTTTCAGATAGAGTACCTGTCATGATATTTTTCTAGGATGAACCCGGACACAGCACGCACACACAGAGCTAGTTCTTAAGAGTGAGTTTATTGAAAATTGTGGAAGATGGATGATGGAACCAGAGTCTTTCAACAGACGGAGGTGTGGGATGCAGAAGCTGGCCGGCAGGAGGCGTGTGGAGAGACTGACCAGGAGGAACTCTGGAGCCGAAGACTAGTGACCAGGACGGAACATCTGAGCCGAGGACTTGAGAGTTGAACATATGAGCCGTGGACTTGAGAGCAGAACATCTGAGCCGAGGACTTTAGACCAGAACATCTGAACCGTGGACTTGAGACCGGAACAGCTCACCAGGAGATGAGAACAGGAGTGGGAGCAGAGCCGAGCTGGATCTAGGCTGAGACTGGAACAAAAACAAAACTGACGGAAAGTCTATTGGCTGACTGTAACAAAAACAAAGTTGAAGGAAGTCTTCCGGCTGACTAACAAAAAACTGAGCTGACAAGGATTCTGGCAGAGACTGAGCGGGAGTGAACACTATGGACCGGCGACGAGAACAGAATGAGGTGAGTCTCTGGCGCGGATTCAGGCGGGGGCGCGCGCACCCCCCTTTTGGAGACCAAAAGTATTTTTTTAAAGAGCCCGGAATTTTAAACATCCTTCTTAGAATTAAGATTAATAGCCAGTACCTGTCATTTAGAACGCACTGTGACGCCGGCGCGGCATAAATTGTCGTCGCAATCACCGATACTGGCGGCGGCATTTAGTGCCCAAATATGGGCAGTAATGGCGGCCTGACGTCACATCCTGTGTTGTTTCTTAGCAGAGGTACTGCGCTCACACAGCTGTGATAAACAACAATTATTTCGGATTCCCAGAGGACTTCACCATTGAAATTTTCTAGAGCTATTGTTGAAGCAACAATGCCCACGTGCATGGCAGTTTGATGTTGCAATACATCTGGTAAAAGTGGAAAAAACATCACAAAAATAAGGAGACCGCTGCCGCAGCAGACAGATTCAACTCACATCATTCCTTTTTGGTCTCCTTGCCTCAAACTGGTATGGCTGGATTTTGTCAAAAATCAGATTGCTGTCAAGAAAGTCTTCTATATAATCCAAATCGCTCTCAGATGATGATGATAAATCCATGAAACTCCATCACTATCGCTAAATAATCACTCTCTGCCGCACCGGTCGTCGCCATCTTGGATAGTGACGAGCCTGTTCTTCTTCTACTACTACTTCTTCTTCTTCTTCTTCTGTTGTGTTTTCTGGCAGTTTACATCCTGTGTGCATTACCGCCATCAGCTGGACGGAGATGTAATTTAGAAATATATTTTCCTATATATCTTTATATCTTAATGAAACTAAATTATATCTATACTTACACACTCACACACACATACACACTAAATCCTCCCAGCTAATTCTGTATCTTTTAAATATTTAATAAGTGTTTTAAATATTTTATCTGATTGATGCTTCCCTAATAAATCAGCCATCTTTACTGAACTCCCCAATACCCTTTCCAGTTCTTTCCTCTCTTTTATATATTTTCTACAATAAATCAAAACATGTTCTACTTCTTCGATTTCTCCACAATAAGAACAATTACCTGTTGGATGTTTCCCTATTATTTTTAAACCAGTATTTAAACTAGTATGCCCTATCCTTAACCTGTTTATCCATATTTCCTCTCTTCTATTCATTATACTATTATATCTTATGATAATATCTTTCTGTATTTTATATAAATGTCTTCCTTTTTCTTCTAAATTCCATCTCTCCTGCCATATATTATTTATTTTATCTTTATTAATTACTTTTATTTCTTTTCTACTTAGCGGGACATCATATTCAATTTCTCTTGCCTTAACTGCTTCTTTAGCTAATTTATCTACTTTTTCATTACCTAAAATTCCTTTATGTGCTGGAACCCATGTAAATTGAATACTTATTTTTTGTTGCTTTATACCATATATTAAATAACTGACTTCATCTAGAAGATCTTGACGGCTTTCAGATTTTGTATAGCATAAATATTTGAATAATTTACCCCAACTCTTACTTCGATTGTTCTATTCTTTAAAAAATCCTTAATCCAATTAAACATTTTTCCTTTAATTCCCATTTTATCCATCTTAATTAATAAACCCTCCTTCCAAAGCATATCATACGCTTTTTCAGTTTTAAAATGTAGCTAAGAGCATTTATTTATTTACCTGAGCCTTTCTTATTTCATTTTCGAAACAAAAAATTGGATCTACCGTTGTCCGTCCACTTCTAAAACCACTCTGATAAGGAGATAAAAGACCTCTTTTTTCTATTTCTTACATTAATCTCCTAGTTATCATTCTCTCCATCAATTTACATAAATTAGAAGTAAGAGCTATGGGCATATAACTAACTACTACTTCTTCTTCTTCTCTTTTTTAATAGTGGTTGGCAAACAACTTTTAGCACCACCACCTTCCAGATTGGAGTATGGATCAACCTTAATCTTATATTCTCCCCACAGAAAAAAAATATGATGATCGTTAGAAAATGTTGATAATGAGAAAACATGGGGTTCTCACAAGTTGTGTAAAGTTGTAAAGTAATGCAATTTCAGGAAAACTTTTTCAAGTAACGGCAAAGTTATGAAAATTTAATTTTTGTTGCAGTTTTTGAGAAGTAATGAAAAAAGAGTGTAAAGTAAAAAAAAATAGTGGACATTGACACGCATACAATAGTTATTGTGTAGTGTGTATTGTCTGATCTAAACCTTTTAGTGCCACATGCGTTTTATTGTTAAAACTAAGAATGGTCTCCTTTATGAAAACATACTAGGCTTAAAACTATTGCCAAGCATCTTGCATATGATGAACGATGAGAGTGAGAAAGAGATCTTTACATCATATAAAGATGATCTACCATCAGGATCAACATTCAGGCAGGAAGTGAAGTTGTGGCACACAAAGTGGTCATCATCAGTGGAAAAACCCAGCTTTCTCCCTGAAATTCTAAGGATAACAAATATGAAGTGCTACCCAAACATTTCAGTTATACCTTTTACAAGTGCTTCTGTGGAACGTGCTAACTCTGGCCTTAAAGCAGTGAAAACTTTGCTGAGGTCAACAATGGGACAGGAAAGGTTTGTGGCTTTGCTACTTATGTATGTCCACAAGGACATGCATTTAGACATCAACAAAATCATTGACATATTTGCCCAGAAGCATCCCAGAAGGTTGACATTCATAAACCCATTATCATCATCATCAGTTAAAGTTGAAGGTGTTGTAGAAGAGAACAATATTCTTTGTCAAGTCTTACAGTTCTATTATAGGCTTATGGCTTAACTTCACCGTACATGTTCATTGGTTTAACTTACTTTAAAAAAAAATTCTCAACATGGTTTATCTTGTTAAAATGTGTTAAAAAATCCTTTGTCACTTGAACTATACCAAACTGTTCTTAAGTCCTTGGGTCTTTCTAAGTATTTTTTTTTCTTAATATAGTTTATATGGTTAAAATATATTGTTAAAATACATGTATATTTTTAAAACTCCTTTTGTCACTAGAACCATACCAAACTGTTCATTAGTCCTTGGGTCTTTTTATTTCATTTTCTGTATACATATCATTTCTGGAAATAAAGAAAATCTTTGTTTGATTAATTGTTGATAAGGATAATTTTTTCTTCAAACTACTTTTTAACCTTGTGCATGCTTTAAAAAGAACGAGATTTTGACTTAAAAACCCATTTTCAATTACAATAAGGTAATCATGCTAATTCCACTTATGTTCATCCATTAAAATTATTATCAATTAAAAAATCCTTAGATGAATAATTAGGGTAGTGTGAAAGAGTAAAGATGGCATTCTTTGGTCGTTTAGCCTCACATTGTCTCGACCCCATGACCCTTGACCCCATGACCCTTAGGTGCGCACCCCCCTTTGAAAAATCCTGGATCCGCCCCTGAGTCTTATAAAGAGGTGAACACAGGCGGCAACAGATCAGGGGTAATTGCTGCCTGACAGGTGACGGGAATGAAAACTAATTAGTGTCCAGAGGAGTGACTAAAGCTGAGCGAGGGAGAGCTAAGTGAACTACAAAATAACAAAGAAGCCAGACAAAACTTAAACCATGACAGTACCTTTATCATTTATATTAAATTTGGGCCAAAATAAAAACATTGCTAGAACTGCAAATAGAAAAGGCCATTCTAAATGGTCGAATGCCTTTTCAGCATCTAATGAAAGGGCAACGATCAGCGTGTTAATGTATTGGGAACAGCTACTTACATTAAAGAACCTACGGATTTTATCAGAGGAAAAACGGTTCTGAATGAAGCCAGTGTGATCTTTACATATAGGGTCAGGTAATATTTTCTCCATGCTGGTAGCTATGACCTTGGTAAATACCTTGTATTCTGCTGAGAGGAGTGCTATGGTCCTATAGGAACCACATAACTGTGGATCATTTCATGGTTATAACAGTAATCAGAGCCTGTTCTAAAATTTTAGGTAACTGATATACTTCAAGTCAGTGTTTGAGTATGTCCATTAGTGATGTTATAAGGGTAGGTGTAAATGCTTTATAGAAGTCTATCGAGATCATGAGCATGATCGTGGCGGCGGCGCCTACTGGCAGCGGCTTGGGCATACAGCTCCGACCAACTCGCGGACATTTTCATAAAAAATGCCAAACTCGCTTCAAACTACTCATCTATCCAGCCGATCAGTACATGACTGTCAGCGCCTGCTGGAGTTACGATCATATAGTGTTTTTGGACTTGTAACCACTACTGCGCTCGATTGTTTACGCGGCTTCGGAGTACTCCAGAAGGAAGTCCCGGAGGCCTGTGATGCCGCGGGCTCATCGAGCAGCTCACGCCGGAGGAGGGCTAAGCGGAAGCGATGCAAGAAACGAGGCTGTCGCAACTAAGCTGAAGGCTAACTCCTTTAGATCGCCGCTTTCATCCATCCTGCTCTCCAACGTCTGCTCAATGGATAACAAAATTAACCATTTACAACTCGAGCTCTCTGCAAAGAGGGAGTTTAGGGACTACTGCGCTCTCATCATGACGGAGACATGGCTTACCTCATCAATCCCAGACAACGGCATTAGCCTGGAGGTGCTAGCTACTTTCCGCGCCGACAGAAACAAACAACTCAGTGGTAAGATCCGAGGAGGCGGACTTGGTGTAAAAATGCTAGAATAGTCACAAGCTTTTGCTCTCCGGACATAGAGCTCATGACTGTTAGCTGCAGGCTGTTTTATCTGCCCAGAGAGCTTACTGTTGTTATCATCACAGTGGTTTATGTTCCCCCAAGTGCTAATACAAAAGAGGCTATGAGTGTTCTCTATCGGACTATCTCCGAGCTGCAATCTGCACACACAGAGGGTGTTTTCATCATTGCTGGGGACTTTAACCAGGCAAATATGAAAACTGTTCTCCCTCATTTATACCATCACGTGGCTTTTGCTACTCGGGGAGAGAACACTCTAGACTTAGTTTACACAAATATAAAAGGAGCATTCAAGGCAGCCCCCGCCCCCACCTCGGCTCTTCAGACCACCTTTCTGTGATGCTAATTCCTGCATACAGGCCCCTGCTGATCAGAGCAAAACCTACAGTAAAGCAGGTTAGGGTGTGGACTGAGGGAGCAATGGAGGCACTCCAGGACTGTTTTGAGTGCTCTGATTGGGACATGTTCAAAGCTGCACCAACATATGAAGACAAGATCAACATTGATGAGTATGCCATGACTGTGTCAGCCTACATCAAGAAATGCATTGAGGACATCAGCACAACTAAGACCATCATCACACAGGCCAAGCAACGACCCTGGATTACTGAGGAGGTCCATCAAGTGCTAAAAGCACGGAACTCAGCCTTTAAGTCTGGTGACAAGGAAGCACTGAGGACAGCGAAAGCCAACCTGAGCCGTGCCATCATGTTAGCAAAGCGGAACCACAGTCAGAAAATCGGGCGATCACTGAATACAACCCCACCCCCACCCCACCCCGGTGGGTGAAGTTAATGCTGACTTCCTCAATTGACTAAATAGGCAGGTTTGAGGCACTAAACAGCACTCCAGCAGTGAAGGCTGTTCCCCATCAGGAAGAGAAGGTCCTCTGCCTTGACACTGCCGACGTGTGGAAGACTCTGAGGACAGTCAACCCGTGGAAGGCCCCAGGTCCCGACAACATGGCCAGGTCAGCTGGCTGGTGTCCTCACAGACATTTTTAACACCTCGCTGGACCAAGCCACAGTGCCTGCATGCTTTAAGTCTGCCTCCATCATTCCGGTGCTGAAGAAACCTCAAGTCACCTGTTTCAACGACTACCAGCCTGTTGCACTGACTCCCATCATGATGAAGTGCTTTGAAAGGCTGGTGAAAGAACACATTGTCTGGAACATCTGGGCTTCAGCACACCTCTTCGCAACTGACTACTAGACTTTTTCATCAACAGACCTCAGTCGGTCCGGGTCGGTCAGAACACTTCTGATGTCATCACCCTCAGCACAGGATCCCCTCAGGGCTGCGTCCTGAGCCCCCTGCTGTTCACCCTGATGACACACAACTGCGTCCCCAGGTTCACCACCAACCACATTGTGAAGTTTGCAGAGGACACAACGGTGGTGGGCCTGCAGATAAGATGTGGATCAGCTGGTTGACTGGTGCAGAGACAACAGCCGGATCCTGAATGTGGAGAAGACGAAGGAGATTATTGTCGACTACAAGAAAACGGCCTCGTCACGCTCCACTGCTCATCAACAGCTCAGCTGTGGAGGTGGTCAGCAGCACCAAGTTCCTGGGGGTGCACATCACAGACAAGCTCACCTGGTCTGTGAACACCACGTCACTGGTCAAGAGGGCACAGAAGTGACTGTACTCCCTACGGAGGATGAGGAGAGCCCACCTGCCACCGCCCATCCTCACGAACTTCTACAGAAGCACCATAGAGAGCATTCTGACCAGCTGTCTCTCTGTGTGGTGTGGAGGCTGCAGTGCCTCCGACTGGAAGAACGTGAGGAGAGTGGTGAGGACAGCAGAAGGGATCATCAGGGCTCCTCTTCCCTCCATTAAGGACATTTCATCCCAGCGATGCATGTCCCAAGCCCTCAACATCATCAGTGACCCCTCACACCCCCACCATGGACTGTTCTCCCTGCTGCCCTCTGGGAAGAGTTTCCGCAGCATCTGCTGCAGTTCCACCAGGTTCTGCAACAGCTTTTCCCCGTTGCTATCAGACCGTTGAACTGTTGAACTATAAACTGGACCCTGCACCACATCTGTACATCTGCGTCACCACATCTCTATCTGACATTACAAATGCTGCCGAACTCTTAATTTCCCTTACACAACGGAAATGCATTTTTGCACAAATGCCTTTTTGCACCATTATTTTGCACATTAAAATGGTTTGTAAATTCTCCTGCACAATGTGACGGCACACTGTTTTCTCCTGCACTGTTATACGTTAACATTATGTTCACTGCTGCACTTTATATTGCAATGTTGACTTATTCCACCTGGAATCTGACTATACTCCTATAAGCTGTATTCAACGAAATTTTGTTCTGTATGCACCCTGTAAGTAAAAATGACAAATAAAGTTGTCTAAGTATAAAAGAGAACCCATCTGGCCAGTAATTCAACCAGATTTAACTATTGACGGATAAATAAAAAAAAGTAAAATAACGTGGCTATGCACGTTTAATCTCTGCAGAAGGAAGAAAAATTAACCAGACAGTACTCAGTGATTGTTTTCTACATTTTCAATTATCCATTATTAGGGTTCCAAGCCCGCATCATGGAACGCGTTGTGCGGCCCAGGCAGACTTGTAACGAATCCATTGAATTAGGTATCCAAGTACAAAATGTGCACCGCTACTCAAACCCAGACATTCAGACCCCTCAGCAACTAGGGGGCGCTATAACAAAGGAAAATACGTTCAAAACGCGTTGTGTGGCCCATGCGGACTTGTAATGAATCAATTGAATCAGGTATCCAAGTACAGAATGTGCACCGCTACTCAAACCCAGAAATTCAGACCCCTCAACAACTAGGGGGTGCTATAACAAAGGACAATGTGTTTCGGCCTGTAACCAATACTGGTCCCACACTCAAAAACTTCATATCAATTTGTTTATTGGATGATTCTGCATCATAAAGGGAATTGGCACACCTTTCGTTTCCCAGCTACTTTTCGTTACATGGCTACAAAGGTTAAACCTTTCTTGTTAAACTTCTCCTACATTTTTGTGCAATTCGCACAAAACTCCATGTATAACCGTGTAATGGACAAATAAAAAAAGTCAACATGATGGATTTTTTAATTTTGACTTTTTCCAAAAGTAATGCTAAAATAGCTAGCTAGCTCTAAATGTAAATGCTGATTATTCTAAAACCATAACAGATTTTAACATGTCCTTCATAACCCATACTCCAAATAAGGTTTTGCACACGTGTCCCGCGTTTGAGGATCGTCCATCACTAGGGGGCGCTGTGATGTCAAGAAATCTACTAAGCCAGAATGGCTGTTTGGATTTTTACAAAACCTTCTTTATTCCCTTCTAGTCATAGCCCTGAATATGGTAATGATTGAAACAAATGGGCGGGGCCTATTTCCAAAAGTGCAAAAAAACCAATCTTTAAAACTTCAAAAAATTACAAACCCTAACCCTATACGCATATATATATATATATATATATATATATATATATATATATATATGTATATATATATATATATATATATATATATGTATGTATGTATGTATGTATGTATGTATGTATGTATGTATATATATATATATATATATATATATATATATATATATATATATATATATATATATATATATATATGTATGTATGTATGTATGTATGTATGTATGTATATATATATACAGGGCAGTCAAACTTTTTTACAGTAGCAGGCCACACACTATCAGGTAGGAGGGTGCACTTATGGCGGTGCCCGAGCCCTGGAGGGGAGAATTTGGAAAAATAGTCTCCCTGATGTATTTTGGAAGCTTTCAAGACAGGTGATTATTTAAAGAATAGAGTCAGAGTGCATGTTTTAAATTGAATAAAAGGCAAAAAAAGAAGCGAATGATCAATTTTTCAAAAACAACCTTTGTTTTTTTATTATTATTATTATTATTATAACATTATTTTTTCAAATGATGTTATCATCATGTTTTAACAAGGTAAGGTAATCGCCATTTGCATAAAATTAGTTTAATTTGAATTACTAGCACCACATAAAACAAATCAGATTAGGTGAGGTCTATTCATCTTCTTCTTATTATTATTATTCAATTCTGTTCTAAAAACGATCGTAACATTTCTTCACGAACCAAGTCGAATTTTTATGATAAAAATACAGGGCTGGAATTTGAAATTGAATTTACATGTTGAATTTATTTCAGTCATATTGCTCTTTCGAAATCTCTTATCTCAGTTTAATTTCACTTGCACTCATCACACACACACGATATCATATCATCGGCGAGGATTCTAGAGACGAACACAAAATGCATCCCCTGAAAAACTTCAATAATTTGCTGCTGTAATATATTATATTATATGTAATACTATAGATTTTTCAGAATAAAAAGCTAGCAGATGTGCATAATCAAAAAATATCAGAAATACAATTATAGAGCATTCAGTATTGTAAGAAAGCCCACATTGTTTCTGGGTAAATACATTACTGTATGAGTTAAGTTCTATTCCGTTTTATGCCTCTTTCCTTGGAAGTTTGAAATGTCCCATGCTCCTGAATGCACCATAGCTTTCTGACGCTCGTGAATGCATCACACTGGTCTATGAACGCGTTGCTGTGTGCTGTGAATGTTTGATCTTCCGCTTAAGACAAAGCTTTGCAGTTTCAACACTCACATCGGCTCTCACGGTTTTATTGCACTTTTCGGCATAACACCGGTTTGTGTTTTGATCGGAAAAGTAGCATCTCGGTTGGAACAAGGAACCCAATCACTCGTTAATGTTGCTCTCAGTGGAGACAGGTGCTAAGCTGATTTTTGGGATGTATAATCGGGGAAAAGTAGGCGGCGGCAGGAGGTGCTGTAGACGGCGATTTGCCGCCGTTGACCGGCTACTTTTGACTGCCCTGTCACAGACATATATAGGGTAGTTCCCGCGTGACGTCAGCGCTACATCCGGGTCCCGCGGGTAGGCAAAAACAGTACTGTTCTCGTCTACTACGTGACAAAACGGGTGATTTAGAGCGTACTTTTAGTTCGTTTATTTTTGGAATCTAAACAATGCCTACGACTTGTTGTGCTCCCGGTTGCACACAGAGGCATTCCAAATCGTTGGATGTACGTTTCTGTCGTTTACCGAAGGAGGAAGGACAAAGAAAGAAATGGATATTTTCAATGAAAAGAGCGCAGGCAGACACTCCCAATGGACTGGGGGGCATCACACTACGACAGAATTTGCAGTCTACACTTCATCTCCGGTAAATACAACTTAATTCTGCTCTAGTCATTGTTCTACTTAAATAGCGGCGGAGGGGAGGTGGTGATCGCTACACGGGACGGAGAAGCGGAGTCGATGCAGCAGAAGCCGTTGTCTGAAGCAGCAGCCGCTGCTGCTTTAGACAACGGCGGCGGAGCAGCCGCTGCCTGCTCCGCCGCCGTTCACGGGCTGCGGCAGCAGCAGCCGCGGGTGCTGCGTAAACACTACACGGGCCTGAGAAGCCGCTGCAGCAGCTAGCTACAGCAGCTGCTGCTGCTATTACGCCCCCGATCACGGGCGCTAGTACTTCTGTGTTTACGCTGCAATGTCGCCGACACCGCCACCCATTTTAACAAGACAAAAACACCTAAATAATCCGTAGTGAAATTATTATTTTTTTTTACCTACCGGGCCTCTGCTGAGACACGGCCTGAGACATGTGTGAACAACATCCATCCATCCATCCATTTTCTGACCGCTTAATCCCTCATGGCGTTGCTGGAGCCTTTTTCCTGATATAAAATAATTGTAGCCGTCCAGTGGTTTCATGCTTCCATGCTCTCTCGTTTGTACTGGCCTGCCATGTTTATAAGGCAGCTGTATGTCGCGGTACGGAACCCTTGGCCAGCAATACACAGACTCGCTCCGTCCCTTCAGGCTTTTGCTGTGTGGATCTGGCAATCTGACACCATCAACCATCAACTTACTCTTAAAACGATCTTGTAGTACGTTATCTAAAGAAGAAAAATACGTGGAGAACTTGTCAGTTTCTATGTTTGCGTGCGCCTTTTGCCTACCAGTCCGGTGCGCATGCGCGAAAAACCTGCATCAAAACAATAACAATGAACTACCCTATACGTAGACGCGTCATAGGGCGCAGGTTCGCACGTCAACGTCACCGCCATATTGTATGTGGCAGAAAAAAGTTGAGTTCTGTTATTGTGAACGTGGATCAGAGAAGATGCCTCATTCCTGTGCTGCAATAAATACACACACACACACACACGTATATATATATATATATATATATATATATATATATATATATATATATATATATATATATGTGTGTGTGTGTATATATATATATATATATATATATATATATATATATATATATGTATATATATGTATATATATGTATATATATATATTTGTGTGTGTATGTGTTATGAATATAAGGATCAATTTGTTAAATCTAAACATTGTGGTCTTCATTATTTTATAAAACCGTGTCACATGTGAACCTTTAGGAACAGACTTTTTGGGGGAATATTAAAGAGGTAAAATTATTAATATGAGAAGAAAAGTCCTAGGTCAATAAAGTAAAAATAAACAGACAAACAAAAACAAAAACATCATATTATGAGAATTAAGGGGGAACATTTCCAGAATAATCAGTTTGCAGAATTATTTCACTCCTGGAGTAATAGGGCCAGGTTAGATTATTTTAAATATTTTTATTCTTTAGAAGAATAAATTCAGGAGAATGAAGCTAAAGGGATACAAAAATAAACTCGTAATATTACAAAAAAAAAATACTACGAATACAAAGTATATTCAGAGATTAAAGTCCCTCTGATACTGTTTAAGTGACTGAGTAACTGCAGATTTGCCACATTTAAGATGGCGGACGCTCTGACGCATCGCAGCATAGGGCCCTGTATATATATAAGATCCGGTATAGAGACAGATTAGCAACAGACTTTTTTTGGGGGAGGATTAAAGAGATAAAATTACTAACCAGAGTAAAAAAGTCATTGGAGAATAAAGTAAAAAAAAAAGACAAAAGTGATAATATTATGGGAAAAACGTCATATTATGACAATTAAAGGGTGGGGGGGGGGGGGGTGCATTTTCATTATAGTCACAGTTTGCAGAACTAAGTCCTGGAATAATAGGGCCAGGTTCGATTCTTATAATAATTTTTGTTCTTTACAAGAATAAAGTCAGGAGCCAAAGGGATATGAAAATAAACTCGTAATATTACAAAAAGAAAAATATTACAAATATAAAGTATATCCTGAGATTAAAGTCCCTCTAAAAGATGCCATTCCTGTGCTGCATGGAAATGTATTCGGACTGTTTTTACTTCTTGTATCTGCCTTCTAAAAACTAAGGCTGCACCATGTTGCAAAACTGGACACACTAAAGCTGCAGAGTTGCAACACTAGGAAAAAGCTGTGCAAGACCATTCTTTTTCAAGGTTTTTAGCTTGCATACAGTACAGACTACTGTATTTATTATAAATAAGCCAAATAAATAGCTGTGTGATTTTATATATATATACATATATATATATATGTATGTATGTATGTATGTATGTATGTATGTATGTATGTATGTATGTGTGTGTGTGTGTGTGTGTGTGTGTGTGTGTGTGTGTGTGTGTGTGTGTGTGTGTTATGAATATAAGGATCAATTTGTTAAATCTAAACATTGTGGTCTTCATTATTTCATTATTTCATAAAACCGTGTCACATGTGAAACTTTAGGAACAGACTTTTTGGGAGAGTATTAAAGAGGTAAAATTACTAATATGAGAAAAAAAGACCTAGGACAATAAAGTAAAAAAAAAAAAGTGGTAATGTTATGAGAAAAACATCATATTATGAGAATTAAGAGGGATCATTTCCAGAATGTTCAGAGTTTACAGAATTATTTCACTCCTGGAGTGCCAGGTTGACCATTGACAAACTAGTAAAATCCTTATGCTTTACACCACTTCCTTTATCCAACACCAGCCCTTTCAAACAAACCAAGATGTGACAATGCTTCCTTTCTTTCTTCTTTTCCCCCAGTGTCCTGTCTAGCAATGTGGCAATAAGAATTGATGTCTTAATGCCAAATAGAGCTCGACAGATTTTACTTTCACAAGTGGAGCAATCAGCTTTCGCCATAGTGCTCCGCTTGATTTATTCATGTAAATAGTTTTATTGTGATTCCTGCAGGGAGCATTTCAAATTATGTGGACACTACAAGGGGAAAGTAGGCGAGTAAAGGAAAAACAAGAAGAGAAAAAAAAGAAAGAGAAGAGTGTCATGGTTTAAGTTTTGTCTGGCTTCTTTGTTATTTTTGTAGTTCACTCAGCTCTCCCTCACTCAGCTTTAGTCACACCTCTGGACACTAATTAGTCTTCATTCCCGTCACCTGTCAGGCTGCAATTACCCCCGATCTGTTGCCACCTGTGTTCACCTCTTTATAAGACTCACCTCATTCTGTTCTCGTCGCCGGTCCATAGTGTTCACTGGTCCATAGTGTTCTGGTCTCAAGTCCACGGCTCAGACGTTCTGGTCTCAAGTCCGCGGCTCAGACGTTCTGGTCTCAAGTCCGCGGCTCAGACGTTCTGGTCTCAAGTCTGCGGCTCAGACGTTCTGGTCTCAAGTCCTCGGCTCTGATGTTCTGGTCTCCAAGTCCTCGGCTCAGATGTTCCGTCCTGGTCGCTAGTCTTCGGCTCCAGAGTTCCTCCCGGTCAGTCTCTCCACACGCCTCCTGCCGGCCAGCTTCTGCACCCTACACCTCCGTCTGTTGAAAGACTCTGGGTTCATCATCATCCATCTTCCAAACTATTCAATAAACTGACTCCTAAGAACTAGCTCTGTGTGTGCGCGCTGTGTCCGGGTTCATCCTAGAAAAATATCATGACATTATGGACCGGCCTAGGGATGAACCCAAGCACGCACAGAGCCTGGTGCAGAAGCTGGTAGGATCCGGCTCGCCTCCGGTTCATCTCGCCTGGGTCGCAGTGTGGCGACACCCCGCCTCCGGTTCATCTAGCCTGGGTCGCCGTACGGCGACGCCTCGCCTCTGTTTCGTCTCGCCATGGTCGCTGAGTTGTGACGTTACGCTTCTGGTTCGTTCGCCGGGGTCGCATCCGCGACGCCCCGCCTCTGACTCTGTTTGCCGGATCGCCTTCCGCGAAGTCTGCCTCCCACGCTGCTCAGCATTAAGGACGGCGCTCCTCGTCGTCGCTGCCCAGCGTTAACTATTGCCGCTGCCCAGCATATAAAGACTTTGCTGCCCAGCGCCTTCTAGTTTCAGTTTTTGTTTTAAGTTATTTTTGGTCTTGTGTTTTGAGTTACTTAACATTCCTTAGTTTTAGAGTATTTCAGTGTTTCTTTGATTTCTTAGAGTTTTTTAGGTTTGGTTTGTTGTGTTCTAGTTCTGCTTTAGTTTCTAGTCTTGCTTTTGTATATTTTTTTTGTTTTAGAAGAATTATTTCCGCCTTCTGTTCATTTGTTTAGGCTCAACCTTAGTTTTTGGTTTACTTAGGTTTTTTGGGTGTTTTAGGGTTATTTTGGGGTTTTCTTTCTTTTGAGTATTTGAGTTTTATTTAGCTTTTGTTTTTCCAGCTCGGTTCTATTTTTTAGGTTAGCTTAGTCTTCTGAGTTTTGTTTTTGAGTTCCAGTTTTTTACCTTAGACTCCCTGTTCTGCTTTGTTTCATAGTTTTACTTTAGCGTTTGGTTCCTTTCCTAGTTTACCAGTCTTGTTTTGATTTTTCAGTTTTAGCCCCTGTAGTTCCAGTCTAGCCCCTGTAGTTCCTGTCCTAGCCCTGTAGTTCTAGTCTTAGTTCTGTATTTGTTTTTATTAAGTTTTGTTTGTTTTATCCCCTTAGTATCTATGTGTCTGGGTTCCTGCGCTGTCTGGGTTCCTGCGCTGTATGGGTTCCTGCGTTGGATGGATTCCAGCGCTCTTAAAGGTCCCTGCGCTCTCTAAGGTCCCTGCGCTTCCGAGGTCCCTACGCTTTACTTCTCCTGTTTTTCTTTGTTTTGTTTTTGCCCTGTTTAGGTTAGTCTTGTTCCCTCTAGCCTTCAGTAGTTTTTGTTATGTTCTGTCTTCCCCTAGTGTCTCTGTTCTGTTCTCCTAGCCCTCTTAGTTCTTGTTGTTCTCGTGTTTAGGCGCCGCCGGTCCATAGTGTTCACTCCCGCTCCGTCTCTGCCAGAATCCTTGTCAGCTCAGTTTTTGTTACAGTCAGCCAATAGACTTTCCGTCACCTTTGTTTTTGTTCCAGTCTCAGCATAGATCCAGCTCAGCTCTGTTCCCACTCCTGTTCTCTTCTCCTGGTGAGCTGTTCCGGTCTCAAGTTCACGGCTCAGATGTTCTGGTCTCAAGTCCACGGCTCAGACGTTCTGGTCTCAAGTCCGCGGCTCAGACGTTCTGGTCTCAAGTCCGCGGCTCAGACGTTCCGGTATCAAGTCCGCGGCTCAGACGTTCCGGTCTCAAGTCCGCGGCTCAGACGTTCCGGTCTCAAGTCTGCGGCTCAGACGTTCTGGTCTCAAGTCCTCGGCTCTGATGTTCTGGTCTTCAAGTCCTCAGCTCAGATGTTCCGTCCTGGTCGCTAGTCTTCGGCTCCAGAGTTCCTCCCGGTCAGTCTCTCCACACGCCTCCTGCCGGCCAGCTTCTGCACCCTACACCTCTGTCTGTTGAAAGACTCTGGGTTCATCATCATCCATCTTCCACACTATTCAATAAACTCACTCCTAAGAACTAGCTCTGTGTGTGCGTGCTGTGTCCGGGTTCATCCTAGAAAAATATCATGACAAAGAGGTGAAAGAAAGAAGAGATAAAAGGGAAAGAATGATAAAACGTCTTCCGTCTGCTTCATCACCTGCAAAGAGAGATGTAAAAAGAACAGCACAACCAACGGACATAGTAACAGATACAATAGAGTAACACCTTGATACCATTGCTAAATCATATGTATTATTATTTAAACTGACATGTATAATGTGATACCCAAGAAAAGGAAGTAAAAAAAAAATGCTTCCTTTCCAACAAAACATTTTTAATGTTTTGTTAGAAATGATTTTTTTTTGTTAATATTTTTCAAGACATACTGTTTTTTATAAACAAAGTTTTTACTTATTTATGACAACTTTAACACATTCAATGTTGATTAACACTTCAAATACTTATCAATATATGAATTCAAAACAACACAAACCGTGACCATTTTAAAGAGGGTTACATCCTGATTGTTTTACAGCAGGTAAACACGGCCACGGCAACAAACCTCAGGTCATGGCACCTGCCGGTTTCCCTGTTCTGGTCTGAATATGTGCTAAAACTGTATACTTAAAATGAACTGCACCTATCTGAATCACAATGAAAAGTATTACAGCTCTGTGGGTGAGCGTAGTCAAGAAATCGCATCTATCACCAATTTTCCCACCAGCAGCTGCGGTGGCAGCAGCAGTCTGAGCATGATATGCGCATCAGTGCCTGTCGCCGGTTCAGAGTCACGGAACCATGAGCAGCACTGAGTGTAGGTGCTGCGCGATCAATAGAGAGACCGGGTCGCTCAATTTAATCTTGTAAATAAAACTTTCAGCTCAAATTCCATTTTCCCTCTACTGACATAAACGATGTGAAGTGAGGAGAGAGATCTTCTGATTCCCGCTCGTTTTCTTCTCCGGGATCCGTTGCAATTTTCTCGTCTGTTGCCTCCGATATCTATCTCTCTCTTGGTTCCTCTCCTCCTTCACTACTAGCTTTGTCTTTAAATGTCTCACCTGCATGACAGTTTCCCTTGTTTCAGACAACTGAGCATATCTGCGAGAATGATTGCAGTAGAGGTCACAAACTAGGTACGCATATACAGTACAATTCCTAGAAGAAGATAACTTCCTTTATATTTCCTCTTGAAATAAAGCATAGAAGACTTCTTCTAACTAAATAGATTTTCGTGTGATACCTTTTAATTTATGCATTAAATTTACAGTTTTTTATCTCAGTTTTTACAAAGGAAATGTTTATTTACACGTCTTTATGGTGTGGGGGGAAAAAATATGTCAGACCACCATTCCATTTTTCATCTCATGCACCCCCTAGCGGCAGCTCGCGCACCACCGTGGGTGCGCTCACCACACTTTGGGAATCCCTTTCATAGGCATTCACAGCGTTCCCGTCTTCTACCGGTGTCTGAGCCCCATTGAACTTTGTGATTTATGTCAATAAATTTTCTAATTGCCTCTTCTGTCTGTGTGTCTTTCCAGCTTGAAATTATGTGATTAATCCTCTTATATTGCTCCAACTTTGCTGCTTTGTTTTCCAAATAAGCGAGTCACTGATCTATTTCAGCATTTTGAATTCTAATATGCTTTACCATATTATTCTAATATGCTTGACCAGATCCAGGGTGCTATTCTGTTGCTGCCACTTTAGGAAAACTTCTGTGGTGGGCAAGTCCAGCAACTTTTAGTTTTTATCCCCCTTATCAGCTTGCAGTGGCGTTTTGGATTAATTTATTGTTTTCAGTCCTGAAGCTAAGATGTTTATAAAAAAATATATTTTAACTATTTAGAGTATGAGTTGGCATATCAGCATGCTCAAGTTCTATGTGCTCAGTCAGCATACTCAGCATTTGATGTAAAATAAAAAGAAGCATTTCTTCTTTCCTATTATCCAACCATCAATTGTCTTCTGTTCATCCAAGATTGTGTCAAGGGGACAACAGGTCCAGGGGAGAGACCTATATGTCCCTCTCCCCACAGCAACATCTTCAAACTTCTTCTGGGTTATCCCTAGGTGTTCCCAGGCAAGATGGGATATATATATATAGTCCCTCCAGTGAGGTTTGGGTCTTCCCCGGGGTCTCCACTCAGTGGGACATGCCCGGAGAACCCCCACAGGGAGGCGCCCATCCTAATCAGATGCCCAAACCACATCAACTTCCTAGTAGCTACTTGTCTTTGTTGGTGATAGAAGGTGCCATCAGGTAAATCATACCGAAACAGAATATTTGCTTATGAATTTAAAACAAAGTAAATAGGAGATTTGAGACCAGACAAACCAAACAACGAACTTTATCTCGTTTTTACGGATCCCAAATCTTAAGTCCTATCAGTAGATTAGAGACTTGATTGTTACAGTTGATTTAAAGAGCCCTGTAAGTAAATACAAGAACTGTTCCACTTTTGTTTTCAGTGGTTCGTATACGGAAAGTGCATAAATAGCTAGTAAACACATTTTTGCTGTAAGATATTTGCTTTGTCTTTTTCTTCTCAAGGTGCCCAATAGCCAACAGAACATGCCCTCCTGGTCAGATGTGGAACATCAAGCAGTGCCAGTGTGTCAAAATGGCTCCTGTGATGCAACTTAAGTCCCCTCCTTCCCTACTGCTTCCTTTAAACCCACCCGAGCAACACCATGGTAGGTGTATCATACTGTTTTACAAAAAGGTATAACTTGTATTGCTTGGGTATTTTTATGAACACAGCTGACAAATCTAACTCATATCTAGGCGACATCCTAAGAATACCTTTGAATTATATCTCAATATATTTGAGCTATATCTTGATCTTGATTGTGCACCTGTATGGTCCCCCGCATATATAGGTCAACTAAGGAAATTACAAACTGCTCAAAACAGAGCTGCCAGGTTGGTTTTACATTTTTCCATAAGAACAAACACTATCAGTATGCACCGTCAACTTTCTTGGTTAATGGTGGAGTACAGACTGGCTTGCAATACAACAACATTTTTTAGAAACACTGTGTTCTTTTCCACCTATTTTCTTATATAAGCAAATTGTCAGATGTGATCAGGTTAATTCTTATGTGACAAGGTCAGCTAATGGTGGTCAGATGATGTTACCATGTCCAAAATCAAATGCCTTAAAGAGAACAGTTATTTATCGTGCCATCAGCTATTGGAATAATTGCCCACTGTATGTATGTGAACTGAATAGCAAAGTATCTCTTAATTAATAATAATAATAATAATAATAATAATAATAATTGAACTTTATTGATCTCACAATGGAGAAATTCACTTCTGCATCTTAACCCATCCCCTTGGGGAGCAGTGGGCTGCCACTGTGCGGCGCCTGGGGAGCAATCAGGGGTTAAGGGTCTTGCTCAGGGACCCAGAGTGCCGGGACCGGGGATCGAACCGGGTACTTGCAACCTTCTCTGAGAGCAAGCGCACTGCTCTAACCACTCGGCCACGACTCCCCGTGGAGTAATTATCACTTGAGAATGCACTATTTAAATTTGTAAGTAGTGAATTAACATATTTACTGTATGAAAGTGAGAATTAATGTAATAGATATGAATGTAATAACTTATTCTGAATGATTTCGGATGACATCTATAATAATGTCTACAATGTTTAATTGTTAAGTAATTTTTGTTTTGTCTTGTGGACCCCAGGAAGACTAGGTTGTACCACTTTTGGTGACAGCTAATGGGAATCTTTTTAAACAATAAACAATAAACAATCTACAATATATATGGAAAAGTCTAAAATTAGGTTCCTAATCATAGAATTAATGTTCAACTCTATAATGCAGTGGTGAACCATGATTCAGATGCCGACCCTTCTTCAAAAACAGCCTGACAAAAACAAACCTTTAAGCTCTTTTTCCACATAATCTAACAATAGAAATTGCTTTTAACCAGCCAAACTCAAAACCAAAGCTTATGCTTTAGATTGGCTGCTCTGTGCGAAAAGAGTAGATTAGAATTGCAAAACACAACCAATAACTTATATTTCTCTCTGATTAATAATCTCACCACAAGGTGAGTCTACGGTGGCCATTTATGTATATACAATACATAAATGCTCTGCAAATACAAAAAGCTTGTGCTGTGAACACAAAAAGCTTATAAAACATATAAAAGTCCACTGAACAAACTTTACCGGACAAAGGATGCTTCAAATAGAATTTTTATAAACCGATGAGATATCCATAACTATATGGACACTGAATCTGCCCTGCGACAGACTGGTGACCTGTCCAGGGTGTACCCCGCCTCTCGCCCATTGACAGCTGGAGATAGGCACCAGCACCCCTCGCGCCCTATACAGGGAGAAGCTGATGGATGGATGGATGGATGGATGGATGGACTCTGAATCTGTCTGTCCATCCACGACTTTTGAATGAGAGCATGTCAAGAGCACACTAAAAAAATTTGTCCATCACTCTGTCTGCTTGGTAACATCACAAAAGTTGAACTAAAAATAAATTGATTCCACATGCTTCTTGCAAATTACAGGTCTGCTAAATTAAGTCCTCACTTCCTCCTGACCCTGCCTTTGCCCCACCCCTCAACCTCCAGGCTTGTAACCCCCCTCTATTATTTGTGTTTAGATGGAAACTAAGAAAACTGATGATAGTTAAAGAATGGAATATTGTTCTTATTCAAATGCTTAATTTCTACTCTCTACTAGGCTAGTGAAGCTCAACTAAGACTACTAAGTAAAATTCAAATAAATTGAAGCTAAAGAACTATGTACACACAAAAGAAACAAAAGGACAAATAAAATAGTTGAAAAACATCATCAGAATTATTCAGTGAATCCTGAATCACTGTAGATCCATGTTAGAGAACTAAAGTTCAACTTAAAGAAAGTGGAATGAGATCAGATTAACTTAACTAATTTAAAACAACATTTGATATGTTTCAACCCATTCACAATGCAAATCCTGAGTTAAACAAAACATTATTTGAGGAAATAACATTTTAAAGAATGATTTGCTCAGTAAAATCTTTAGGACCCTTGATTTTATTAATGCAATTATTCTTCTGGGTTGCTAGGGGGCACTGTAACAATCTGTTGCTTGATGGGTTAATCCTAAAGTTATACAATACACCATTAAATCAACATTAATCTTTCTTGTTAATGATGTGCTAACGCTCATAGCACTATCAAACGATGGCGAAGTGAAACAAAAACAAACATTATGTTTAAAAACGAACCTTGGTCAGGTTTACTTGGGGTATTAGCGAGTCTAAATAGCGGTCAATGCTAGCAGCAATTTGGCGCTGTTTTAAGCCATGTTTGGTGGTAATGAGCGGATCGGAAAACACAAACATTAAAGTTCCATTGGTGTATAAAACTCTTATGGAGATAAAGTTAGCTATAACTGTAAAAACACACTTGAAAACCATCAGTTCAAACCTTAGAATGAAACCTTAGAACAAAACACATTAAGAGTGAACCATTCTAAACTATTTATTTCTCTGCCAAACCTCTGCTGTTGTCTCTGGTTGTGGCGATGAGGCATCCGGTTACAGTGAATTACTCCAGGGTGAAACTGGTTCGTCTACCAGAAATGAACCGGGCTCCGGCAGTCTGCGTTCAGGCTATGAACACGGGGACCTCCTCATGGCCTGTCTGGCATAGCTGGCAGCTTATTCTTGTGACGTTTCTTGTGCAGGTTGCAGCGGGCAACTTCTGATCAGCTTTCCTCTTAGCTTGTCCTGGCCACAGGAGAGGAGACCGCTCCGCGCCGTCTCGACTCCTGCAACATTTAGCCTGGCTTTCACTGCAAATGTTCGTGGGTGTCAGAACCCATTTGGACTGGCGGTTTCCCCAGTGTGAACCACTCGTCACCAGCGATCACAGGCAAAGAGAGGTGGGAGTGTTCTCCCCGATGCTACCCAAACAGCTGTCATGATGTAGGTTTTTGTTTGTTTTGCTTTGGACTTTTCTGGACTTTTATTAATCAGCCTTCACCTCTAAGCCATCATCCAATCACCTCAGTCTCCCTCCAGCCACCACTCTGTTCTAGATCAGCTCCACCTGTTGCCACTAATAACAGTCAACTTGCCCAGCTTTTAACCTGTCTACTTATACCTGCTTCAGTCATCCACTCACTGCCAGAAAGTCTTTTCTCATCTCATCTCATCTCATCTCATCTCGTGTGATGTGCCCTGCCTCTACCAGTTCCCATGTGCTCAAGCTGGACTCTTTTGATAAAACTGCTGCACAAGTCTGCCTGTTTCCCCGTGAGTTCCAGCCACTTGCTCTGCCCATTCTGGTGGTTCCCCAGTCCACATCGCCTGTTCTGGTCTGTCACTACCTGCATCTTCTGGTCTCCTGCTCATCCTTGCCTGCTTGCACCTTCAGCTATTACTCATCTGTATAGTCTGGTTCTGCTTGCCTGCCTCACCTGCCACAATTTTAGTGAGGAGATGTGGTTGACTCTGTTGCTAGGTATGAAACTGTCTTTTAAGAGCTGTGACTTGTTAATAGTACAATAAAAAAACTCTAGTAATGTAAGGCTAGAAATTAGACTAGATTAAGAAATGTGTCGTGATGGCTGCTCATTCCTGTGGAACCAACTCCCAATTTTGATCTTTGAGGCAGACACACTGTCTACTTTTAAAACCAGGCTTAAAACTTTCCTTTTTGACAAAACTTATGGTTAGAGTGGCTTAGCTTACCCTGAGATATCTCTATAGTTATGCTGCTACAGGTTTAGGCTGCTGGAGGACATCAGGGTCTATTTTTGTCACTCTGCTGAGTTCTTCTTCTATTCTCCAAGTTGAATTGTTTGTTGTTATTTCAGCTTTTAACTTGTTTTGAGTCATTTTTTCCCCTTCATAATAGGTACACCTGGTCTGCTGTTCTGTTAGTTGTGACATCATTCAGGGGAGACAGTTAATCCACTATTACCATATAACATAGAAAGGATTCCTAGATCAATGTGTGCTTCTGTGCTTTTGTGTCTCTGCTCTGTCTTCTTTAACCTCCAGTCGTGTCGAGGCAGAGGAGCGTTCACACTGAGCCTGGTTCTGCTGGAGGTTTTTCCTTCCCGTTAAATAGGAGTTTTCCTCTCCACAGTTCAGGTATATGCTCAGGTATTTGTCAGTACATTTGTCCGGGGTTTCCCGAGAAAATAGGGTAATCCTGGTGGCAGGAATCATGGTGGGTTGCGGGAAGTGCATGTGCGAGGAGGGTTGTGTCATGCAGCTTGTAGGAGGGGCACAGCGTGAGCATAGTGTGCCCTAAGCTAACAACAGCTAGTGCGTTAGCTTATTTACACAAGGAGGTTTTCTTCCAAATGGGGAGCTTTACTGATAATTTTATGTCGGTCTGAGACAGCAAGGCAATTTTTCTTTCCTCGGGGTGTATGTGTGTGTGGGGGTGGGGGAGAAAGTAGGGTTGCTTGGATGGCTCCTTGTTCGGCTCTGGTCTCTGTCCTGGTTCATGGTGGCTCTCTCTGCTAGCTCTATCTGGGGTCGGACGGGGTGGCTGACTAGAGTGTGTTTTGTTTTATCCCTTCCGTTCTTACTCCCCTAATGGAGGGCCGGGATGCTCCAGGTTGTGGGTGGGTTATGAGATGGGGAGGGTGCTGGCATGGGTTTGCGGTTGGCTCTCTGGCCTCACCGCTCATATGTGGCCCTGCAAACTACAGTGGTGCAGCTAGTGGTGCCTCCCATTCCAGGTGGGTTTTTGGAGAAAATGGGTGCCTATTGGCTTCCTGGGAGGGCATGTTGCTCCCCAGTCATTCTTCACCATCCCCAGACACCTCCTTCTGCCTGCTCTATCATGCTGCAACACATGTAGGACCTTGGGGGTGGGGACGTTGCGTATATATATATATATATATATATATATATATATATATATATATATATATGAAATACATTTTATTTTATAGCGCTTTTCCAAAAAAACCCTCAAAGACACTTTACAAGAATCAAGTAAAATTACAAAACTATGATTTGAATGTGGATAGGTCTGTACAGTTACCTATGTGTTTGGGAAGAGAGTTCCAGATTGCGGGAGCAGCTGTGGAGAAGGCTCCATCCCCCCAGGACCAGTGCTTGATTCTGAGTGATGGAGACAGGAGGTTAGCATCAGAGGAGCGAAGGAGTGTGAGGAGGTTGAAGAGGTAGCATGGGGCTTAGTTATGGAGGGCTTTGTGGGGGAGACTAAGGACTTTGAAATGGATGTGTTGAGGGATAGGGAGCCAATGGCGGTTCTGCAGAACTAGGGTGATGTGATCACAGGAGTGGGTGTCGGTAAGCAGGTGAGCAGCAGAGTTTTGTATGTGCTGGAGTTTACTGAGGATTTTGGATGATGAACCAGTACTGTTACAATAATCAAGTCTGGAGGAAATGAAGGCATGAATTAGGGCAGGACGATAATTCAATAACAATATATAGTGATCGATAGACGTGTGGCGCGATAGGAAAAAACAGGGTCGATAAAACTTTGATAGACAGTTTTCCTTTCTGCCTTTCTGCCTATCATATTAGTTGATGCTACAGTCACTACTTCCTCTCGACCAATCGTAATCGCGGACCCAGGCACGCCGTCACAAAGCGCCGCCCTCTCAAACCACAACTATGTCGCAGCAAGTAGCAGCGGAGGAAACGGTCCCAAAACGGGGTTTTACTAGTTCGCCAGCCTGATAGAAATAAACCACAGGGATTTGTAAAACTTGCAAGGAACCGGTGAAAACAAAGTCTGGTAACGTAACCACCTTGTTTCATCACGTAAGCCGCTCACACCCGCAGCAGCGCGAGCCGTTTTAGCAGCGCGAGCCGTTTAACAGCGTGAGCCGTTTTAGCAGCGCGAGCCGTTTTAGCAGCGCGAGCCGTTTTATCCCTGCGCCGCTCCGCGTCATCTTCGGAGAAATCTTACTGAGCTTCTTCCAAAACAAAGCAGGTATAGCAGCTAAACTGGGCTCCCTTCTTTGTGATAAAATGGTATTGGTATATTTATTTTGGTCATTTTACTGGTCACTTTAGTTTATTCTTTGTCAGTATTTAATAACATAACTCAGGTCTCTTAAGTCATTTTTCTTTAACAGAAATTCTGTTATGGTTAAAAAGGTTGGTTAAATAAAGATTTAATTGGAATTCTGTGTTTGTGGTCTTTATTAAAATTAAATCATTTAGCAATATCATAAAATGTCCAGGCAGAGCTGCACATAAAATATGGTTTTAAATATTTTCAATAATTATCGATATCGATCAATATGCATTTTTTTTTATCGATAAGCTTTTTTCTATATCGTCCAGCCCTAGCATGAATGAGTTTCAGCAGCCGAGAAGGGGAAGAGATAGGTGCAGACAAGCAATATTTGTAGATGTAGAAACTTTCAAAGGAGAGATTGCTGTCAACAATGATTCCAAGGCTGTGGATGTGATTGGAAGGGGACAAAGTGGTATTGTCAATGGTGAGACTGAAGTAGCCTGTGGAAATTCTCAGTTATCCATGTTATCGTAATAGAGAAAATCTGGTTGCCTCCGATTTAAGCCTGTTTGCTGAGACTGACGTTGTTGGTGGTCTTGGTAAGTTATGTGGGACCAATGATGATGATGTCTAACTTGTCACAGTTTAGTTTAAGGACGTTTGAGTCTATCCATGATTTCATCTCAGTGAGGAAACTGGTCAGAGTGGAGTGAGTTGCAGTTGTAATGAATTTGGAGAAGATGAAGAGTTGGACATTATCGGCATAGCAGCGAAAGTGAAGACCGTTGCTACGAATGATGGAACCGAGGGGTAGCATGTACAGGATGAAGAGGCGAGAGCCAACCACCGAACCCTGGGGGATGCCTTGTGAGAGCAGCGCACTGGAGGAGGTGCAGTCATTGATGCTGATGAATTGTTGCTTGTTTTTGAAATATGACTGTGTTGTCAACAGGAAAATAATCCAAAATCAGACCGCCAAGGCTGATCTATGGCCAAAATAAATGTAAGCAACTGTTGCAGTCACCTCTCCCAAGTGTCTGTTCTCACAGCAGGAGGGGCACAGTATAAAGACCCCTGGCCATGCTACAATCACTCTTTTCCACATTGCTAAGTTGGAGCAGCATTGGGGAGAACACTCTCATCTTCCTCTGCAGAGGAGCCGACTGGAGTTCGTAAAACCGCCACATATGCAGGCTGGATCGAAGCTAAATCTTCAGCATATCTTCTGCGTAATCAGATGCCGAAGTAAAGAATCTGTCTATACTAAAACCAGCTGATGCAGGAAAGCTGAGAAAGCCGCACCCACCAGAGAACGAACACAGCCATGGCAGGAAGCCCGTGCGGAGGCCCCCAATGCTGGAAAGACTGTGCAGAGAGCCCATGCTGCGACCCCCCTCCACAGGCCGAGCGCTCCCCCTCCCCGGAGCCGTGTACAGCTGGCCTGGCCAGGCCCAAACGACGGCTGTTTCCTCTTTCGAGCTAGCCATCTGCTCGCTGTCCAGACAACCAGCCTTCACCCTGGCCCAGCTTCTTCCAAATGGATGCCAAAAGTCAACTGAATTCACACAGAGGAACAGAGCGGTTTGGCAGACTTAGGCAGCGAAAGTAATGTGGTTTACTTAATGGGGTTTCACTGTGTTTTAAAGCTTAACCAAGCTAACACGCTATCCTTGCTAGCATTCTGGATACCAAGCTTTTGCTGATGTGTTTCACTGTGTTTTTACGGTTATAACAAACTTTATTTCCATAAGATGGTAAAGGATTAATGAATCCAACATTTCCCTCCTGTTTATAATTTTATATGCAAAAGTTAATAGCAATATCATTTCATCTAACTTGTACCACTTGTTATCACCTGTTCAGCACTGTTTTCACATTAAATTGCACAATTAAACTGCTGTATCTTATTCAGGGGGTTGCTCCTCTCTCAACATTTGGTACTGTAACTTAACTTTCTTATGGCTTTCTGCACCATTGATTTCAAGCATGGAAAAATGCACATAGTAAATATACAAAAGTGAATCAAAACCACAATGAGGGGGGTTAATATTTTCAGGTGCCGCCATGGTCCAGAAGTTAGCTAAGACATGAGATCTTACCCATGTGGGGCACCATCCTGTGCCATTGCATGTTGTAAGTCCCTTAGAGCTGACAATCATTGGCCTACATGCGTCTCATTTGCATCTGAAATGTAAGTACAGCATGTTATTCCTATCATTACACAGACTCCACCTTGACTAGCAGTAAGCATATCCAGTACCATTCTATTTTGCAACACCATTAAACGCATTTCACCCAATCCTTTATTCTGTCCTTTATTAATGTCCATCGTGAACTTTACTAAGGCTTTCATTCGATAGTCCAATGTTTTTAAATCGTCAACATAGATTTTGGAACTCCAATTCACGGGAAAAGTCCAAGAACCACCTTGTTGCCAGTGCTCCAGTGCTTGTATTCAGGTGGAACGTCAGATTCCCAGATGGGAACATGAGCTTGGAATGCAATGTTGGAATTTACCTCTCTCCGGCTTTGGTGGGTCTGGTGATGCTCATAAACACCTTGAGCAAAAACAGGTGCACAGGCACCTGACCAATTGACAGGCAGCTACAGGTAGATGTTGTTTCCTCCACACAGGAACCATCCCCCTTCCATTGGTGTTGTCTCCCCTGGTTTGAAGTCCTTCGTGGATGGTGAACAGATCTATGAGATTGGATTTGCACCCCTTTACAGTCAATTCAATTCAATTTTATTTATATAGCGCCAAATCATGAAACATGTCATCTCAAGGCACTTTACAAAGTCAAGTTCAATCATATTATACAGATTGGGTCAGATTATACAGATTGGTCAAAAATGTCCTATATAAGGAAACCAGTTGATTACATCAAAGTCCCGACAAGCAGCATTCACTCCTGGGGAAGCGTAGAGCCACACGGAGAGTCGTCTGCATTGTACATGGCTTTGCTGCAATCCCTCATACTGAGCAAGCATGAAGCGACAGTGGGAAGAAAAACTCCCCATTAACGGGAAGGAAAACCTCCGGCAGAACCGGGCTCAGTATGAACGGTCATCTGCCTCGACCGACTGGGGGTTACAGAAGACAGAGCTGAGACACAACAAGAGAGACAAAAAAGCATAGAAGCACACATTGATCCAGTAATCTGTTCTGCATTAGATGGTAGTAGCGGGTGAGCCGTCTTCTCTGGATGGGCTGACGTCACTTCCTGTTTGCGGTAAGGCGTATTGTATCACTTCCTGTTTTCACTGCGTGAGCAACGGTTTGTTGCTCCAGATTCTCTCGCTTTTATCTTTAATCTCTTTGCTGTAACATCTGTTTCTAACACATAAGCACTTTTAAAACATTTTCTGTTGCTGCACATCACGCTTGGGAACTCCTCGTGTTTCACGATTTGCTTTCTTGCCGTGGTAGAAGGGCGCTAGCCTAGCTTTAGCCTAGCCTAGCTTTAGCTCCACAATGGCTTCCTCTCCTACTATTACTTCAGCTTCTCCGTCTCTGACTAAGTCTCCTCTTATCTCCTGCTCTCCGTGTCAGATGTTTAGCTATTCCTCTGCCTCCTTTAGTGATAATGGTACTTGTAATAAATGTAGTGTTTTTGTAGCTTTGGAGGCGAGGGTGTCAGAATTAGAGTCCCGTGCTATGGAAAGACCAGCTGATAGCCGCCCCTCTGCTAGCGCGTAGCCACATAGACCTAGTGTTAGTTCACTTAGTGGTCCTCCAGAAACACCCGAGCAGCTGGGTAAGCAGGCCGGCTGGGTGACAGTTCGTAGGAAGCATAGCTCTAGATTTCAGCCCCCAGTTCACCACCAACCCGTCTGCGTTTCAAACAAATTTTCCCCACTCAGCGACACACCCGCTGAGAAACCGACCCTGATTATTGGGAGCTCAATAGTCAGAAACGTGGCACTAGAGACACCAGGGACCAAAGTTAAATGCCTGCCAGGGGCCAGAACGGGCGACATAGAATCTTACCTAAAACTGCTGGCTAAGGATAAGCGTAAATACAGTAAGATTGTTATTCACGCTGGCGGTAATGACACCCGGTCACGCCGATCGGAGGTCACTAAAGTTGGTGTTGCTTCGGTGTGTGAATTTGCTAAAGCAATGTCGGACTCCGTAATTTTCTCTGGTCCCCTGCCTGATCTGACCAGTGATGACATGTTTAGCCGCATGTCATCATTCAACCGCTGGTTGTCTAGGTGGTGTCCTGAAAACGACGTGGGCTACATTGATAACTGGAGAACTTTCTGGGGAAAACCTGGTCTGATCCGGAGATACGGCATCCATCCTACTTTGGATGGTGCTTCTCTTCTTTCTAGAAATCTGTACGGATTTATTAGTCCTCCTAAATGCTGACAACCCAGGGTCCAGACCAGGAAGCAGAGCCGTAGTTTAACACACCTCTCTGCAGCTTTTGTACTGTTACCCATCCATTATCCTATTGAGACGGTGTCTTTCCCACGGCCAAAACTTAACAGATCAAAAACTTATCTAAAAGGAACAAATCATAAAAACCTAATAAAAATCAATACAGTTCACCTTGAACCTAAAAATAAAACAATTAAATGTGGTCTATTAAATATAAGGTCTCTCCCTCCAAAGACTTTGTTAGTTAACGAATTGATTTCTGATAAACAGATTGATTTGTTTTGTCTCACAGAAACCTGGCTACAAGAGGACTACGTTAGTATAAATGAGTCAACTCCCTCCAATTATTCAAATTTCCACATTCCCAGATCTGTGGGAAGAGGAGGAGGAGTGGCAACCATCTTTCAGTCTGATTTATTAATTAGTCCCAGGCCAATTAATAACTACAGTTCTTTTGAACATTTAGCCCTCAGTTTCCCTCATCCAAACTGCAAAGCAATAAAACCTCTTCTGTTTGTTGTTTTGTATCGTCCCCCAGGCCCTTACACTCAGTTTTTGGATGAGTTGTCAGATTTCTTATCTGATTTGGTGTTAAATACTGATAAGGTTATTATAGTGGGTGATTTTAACATCCATGTTGACACAGAATGTGATAACCTTAGTGTAGCCTTTAAAACTACCCTAGATTCAATTGGTTTTGCTCAAAAGGTGCATAAACCGACGCACTCTTGGCTCCATACTTTAGACCTTGTGCTGACATATGGCATTGATTGTGAAGAATTAACAGTATTTCCTCACAACCCTGTCCTATCTGATCATTTTTTAATAACATTTGAGTTTAATCTAACTGAGTTCTCCACCCCCAAAAGAGGGTTCCATTATAGTAGATCTTTATTGGATAATGCTGTATCAAAACTTAAAGAGTCTGTCCCCTTTTTAATATCCTCCGTATTGCAGAAATGCCCTGTAGATGGCAGCAATGTTGTTTCTTCCAATTCACAAATAGATGTCTTTGTAAACGGTATGACTTCGTCATTGCGTTCTGCATTAGACAATGTAGCTCCCTTGAAAAAGAAGGTGATTATTCACAGGAAGCTGGCTCCTTGGTTTAATTCAGAGCTGCGTTCCTTGAAGCACAATGTTAGGAAATTGGAGAGAAAATGGCGCTCTACACACCAAGAGGAATCCTACCTAATCTGAAGGGACAGTCTATTGTTGTATAACAAGACCCTTCGCAGAGTTAGAGCAGCATATTTTTCATCATTAATTGAGAAGAATAAAAATAATCCTAGATTTCTCTTCAGTACAGTTGCCAAACTTACCCAGAGCCACAGCTCTGTTGATCCATCCATTCCCTTAGCTCTTATCAGTAATGATTTTATGGGATTCTTCATAAATAAAATTGATTCCATTAAAAATAAAAAAAATTGGCATCCTCCCAAACATGATTACCTCGTCCTCAGTAAGTGAGGCAGCATTGGAGGAATCCTTAGAACCTGCGCAGTGTCTGAACTGTTTAAAAGCAGTAGAGCTTTCTGAGCTATCTAAAATTTTAGCTTCATCTAAACCTACCTGTATGTTAGACCCAATCCCAACCAAGTTGTTTAAGGAGGTATTACCTCTGATCAGTGGCACTATTTTAGACATGATTAATCTATCCTTAGTAAATGGATATGTACCACAGGCTTTTAAAGTAGCTGTTATTAAACCTTTACTTAAGAAACCATCTCTTGATCAAGATGAGTTAGTAAATTACAGACCTATATCTAATCCTCTTTTCTTATCTAAAATTCTTGAGAAAGTAGTTGCTAATCAACTTTGTGAACATTTACAAAGTAATGACCTACTTGAGGAGTTTCAGTCAGGCTTCAGAGCTCATCATAGCACTGAAACAGCTCTGGTGAAGGTCACTAATGATATTCTCATGGCCTCAGATAATGGACTTGTGTCTGTACTTGTCCTGTTAGATCTCAGTGCTGCATTTGATACAGTTGATCACAATATTCTCCTACAAAGACTTGAACATACTGTTGGGATTAAGGGGAAAGCATTAGGCTGGGTTAAATCTTATCTATCGGACAGATTCCAGTTTGTTCATGTTAATAATAAATCTTCCTCAAACTCTAGGGTCACCTGTGGAGTACCACAGGGTTCAGTCCTTGGACCAATTCTCTTTACTATATATATGCTTCCAATCGGCAAAATTATCAGACAGCATGGGATTAATTAGGCGCCCGCCTATGCATTGAAAATGCATGGCGGAGGCCTTATGTTATGCACCTAATAAGGATTTCTTTATTATTATTGTTTATTAATATTCCGTCACCGTTAATACAGCCCGAACCGTAGGGTCTACCCCCACATACTATATATCGAAACGTTCGTCTCGACGCCGTGATCAGGGCTTTTTGTACTTGACACCATTTCGACTTACGGTTGGAACAAAATTTGCAAAAAAACACTGAAAAATGGTCATTTTCAACCCTCTACTGTGTCGTCATGCTTTCACCTACGAACATCGTTTAGCTTCCAGTTTGTGGATATATCTTTGAACTATTCAGAAGTGAAAACGGAATGTGCATATCTTTTATCGTTTTCTCATCACGCCATTTTCAGTTACCATGGTGACAAAATTCTCCAAAAAACACCAAACTACTCGCTCAATTTTCACTCTACGTGCACAAATTATACATCAACACGTAGGTATTTCTGTCTGGATTCAGGAAATGTAACCCTCATTGGTGTAGGTCTTTTAGATTTCTTGCAAATCACTTCAGACCGGCAACAACCCCAAAGTGAAACTAATGCGAAAAAGACCGAACAACTTCAGCCTACTCGCTCAATTTTTACTCTACGTAGACAAATTATACATCAAAACGTAGGTCTTTTTGCCTGGATTCAGAAAATGTAAACCTCATTGGTGTAGGACTTATAGATTTTTTAATCACGCCATTTTCACCTACTGTGGTGACAAAATTGTCTAAAAAACAACAAACAACTTTAGCATACTCGCTCAGTTTTCGATCTACGTTCACAAATTATACATCAAAACGTAGGTATTTCTGTCTGGATTCAGGAAATGTAACCCTCATTAGTGTACGATTTATAGATTTTTCGCAAATCACCTCAGACCGGCAACAACCCCAAAGTCAAAGTTATGTAAAAAAGACCGAACAACTTCAGCCTACTCGCTCAATTTTCACTCTACGTAGACAAATTATACATCAAAATGTAGGTCTTTTTGTCTGGATTCAGTAAATGTAGCCCTCATTGGTGTACGATTTATAGATTTTTTGCAAATCACCTCAGACCGGCAACAACCCCAAACCCTCCCCAAATTGAGCTGTAGTTGTTGGGATTTTTCCATGCAGCAGAGAGCCAGCCAGGGCCGGTCAAAGCCATAGGCGTACTAAGGGGCCGCTTGGGCCCTCTGGTGTAATTTTTGTATTTTTTTTTTTTATATATTTTTTTTTTTTTTTTTTTTTACAAGTAACAATTAAATAACTTGAACAATTGATATAAATGAATGATGATAAATGAATTTGTTTAATTTATGTAATTTTAATTTGTATTCAGAAGTTTTAAGAAAACATTAAATTATTTATTTATTTCTGTATTTATTTTTAAATATGGAAGACTTCGTCCTCCATACTCCAGGGCTCAACAAGAGTTCATCTAAAGATGTTTTAGAACTGATTGGTGACCTTTAGTTTATATTTCAGAAAGTTAGTTATAAGTAGAGTTATGTGGTTTTATGTTTTTTGGATACAATCCGGGTTAGCACCCGAACATCCCTTTCAGACAGCTTCCTCGTGCGTCCACAGTTAATCCTGTTGGATGTGGTTCATCCTTCTTGGTGATATGCTGACATTACCCTGGACACCGTGGCTCTTGATACATCACAAACACTTGCTGTCTTGGTCACAGATGCAAGGCAAGGGAAATTTATTTATATAGCACAATTCAGTACAGAGACAATGCAAAGTGCTTTACATGATTAAATTATAGCAAAATAAACGCAAGTAGGAATAAAATGTAGATAGAAAATAGAATAAAAGCAAGTAGAGATAGAATGTAGAAACAAAGAAGAACATTAAAAACAGTAAAACAGTTTAACTAGAACAGTCAAACTTTTCTGGAAGTTTGTTCCAGATAAGCAGAGCATATGAACTAAATGCTGCTTCTCCTTGTTTAGTTCTGGTTCTAGGTATGCAGAGTAGGCTGAAGCCAGAAGACCTGAGTGGTCTGGATGATTGATACACTGATAACAAGTCTGTGATGTATTTAGGTGCTAAGCCATTTAGGGATTTATAAACTAACAGAAGCATTTTAAAGTCTATTCTCTGAGATACAGGGAGCCAGTGTAAGGACTTTAGAACTGGGATGATGTTCTCTACTTTCTTAGTCTTAGTGAGGACGCGTGCAGCAGCGTTCTGGATCAGCTGCAGCTGTATGGTCCACTTTTTAGGCAGACCTGTGAAAACACCGTTGCAGTAATCAATTCTACTAAATATAAACGCATGGATTAGTTTTTCCAGATCCTTTTGAGACATTAGTCCTTTAATCCTGGAAAAGTTCCTCAGGTGATAGAAAGCCGACCTTGTAACTGTCTTTAGATGCTTTTGGAGGTTCAGGTCTGAGTCCATCACTACACCAAGGTTTCGGGCCTGATCATTGGTTCCTAGCTGAAGCGACTGAAGCTGTGTGCTAACTTTTGATCTCTCCTCTATTGGTCCAAATATTATTACTTCAGTTTTGTTTTTATTCAATTGAAGAAAGTTTTGACACATCCAGCAAGATGTGCACCAACAATTTGTCCTCCTTTGAACTCACCCATGTCACCCATAATGTTGTGTGCATTGCAATATTTTGAGCAAAACTGTGCTCTTACCCTGCTAATTGGACCTTCACACTCTGCTCTTATTGGTTCAATGTGCAATTAATGATGATTGGCCACCAGGCTGGTCCAATTTAGCCATGAAACCTCCCACACTAAAATGAGAGGTGTTTCAGTTTCATTGTCAAACTCCTGTATATAGTGTATTTCACTTACTGAATTGACTTACTGAAATAATTGTCTATACTTTTATTTATTAAGATTTAATTCTAGTGTTTATGTAAGGCAGAGGTTACAAATGTAAACGTTACGACCTTTTGTTTGGACCGTTTTTGCCTTTTCTTCTTTCTATTAAAAACGGCTCTAAGAGAAGAGGTGGAAATAACGCCCCCAAAATGACGCTTGTGGCCAAAAAGTGTATTATGTCAGTAGTGATTTAGGACTACCGTAGCAAATGAATGGGAATCGTTGACCGTCGGCTGTCGCCAATTAGCTCATTAGCTGCGTCTCAGATCGATATACGCAGTTTGCAGCTCTGCAGACGCAAAGTTTTCCTGGTCGGCAGGTTTTGATGAAGACAAATCCTTTTCACTCAGAAGGTTTGATTTAAAATCCCCAAGCGATGAGAGCCTACGACCAAGGAACTCGGAAGCTTTGCCTTTGATGGTCACGCCCACCACCAGGCGGGCGCCTTCTTCAACTTCTTCAGAAGTTGAACGATTCTAGTTTCCACTGTTACGCTGATGATACTCAGCTATATTTATCCATAAATCCTGATGAATCCAATCAATTACTTTGACTGCAGTCATGTCTTGATGACATCAAAAGCTGGATGACTTTAAATTTCCTGCATCTAAATTCTGACAAGACCGAAGTTGTAATCTTTAGGCCAAAGTCTTAAAAAATAAACTGATCTTGGATCAACAGAGCTGTGGCTCTGGGTAAGTTTGGCAACTGTACTAAAGAGAAATCTAGGATTATTTTTATTCTCTTCAATTAATGATGAAAAATATGCTGCTTTAACTCTGCGAAGGGTCTTGTTATATAACAATAGACTGTCCCTCCAGATTAAGTAGGATTCCTCTTGGTATGTAGAGCGCCATTTTCTCTCCAATTTCCTAACATTGTGCTTCAAGGAACGCAGCTCTGAATTAAACCAGGGAGCCAGCTTCCTGTGAATAATCACCATATTTTTCAAGGGAGGTACATTGTCTAATGCAGAACGCAATGAGGAAGTCACATTGTTAGCAAAGGTATCGATTTGTGAATGGGAAGAAACAGCATTGCTGCCATCTACAGGGCATTTCTGCAATACTGAGGATATTAAAAAGGGGACAGACTCTTTAAGTTTTGATACAGCATTATCCAATAAAGATCTACTATAATGGAACCCTCTTTTGGGGATGGAGAACTCAGTTAGATTAAGCTCAAATGTTATTAAAAAATTATCAGACAGGACAGGGTTGTGAGAGAATACTGTTAATTCTTCACAATCAATGCCATATGTCAGAACAAGGTCTAAAGTATGGAGCCGAGAGTGCGTCGGTTTATGCACCTTTTGAGCAAAACCAATTGAATCTAGGGTAGTTTTAAAGGCTACACTAAGGTTATCACATTCTGTGTCAACATGGATGTTAAAATCACCCACTATAATAACCTTATCAGTATTTAACACCAAATCAGATA